>NC_088376.1:54260000-54560000 GCF_037993035.2 Macaca fascicularis | reverse complement strand
AAGTATATAAACTGCTATACCCCATTGTGAAGCTGGATCTACATTTTGAAGGCTCCCATGTAAACATTTTACATAAATTTATATGTCTTTTCTCTTATTAATCAAGCTGTCTCATGTCAGTGATTTTCAGCAAAGGTTTAGAAGGCCCTTGGCTCCCACAACTTTTAACTTGAAAAATGCCTGAAACCACCCCTGCAAAAATTATAACAGTGAGAGAACTCTAGCTCCTTTTTTTTTTTTTTTTTTTTTTTTTTTTTTTTTTTTTGAGATGCAGTCTTGCTCTGTCACCCAGGGTGGAGTGCAGTGGCGCAATCTCAGCTCACGGCAAACTCTGCCTCCCGGGTTCACACCATTCTGCTGCCTCAGCCTCCCAAGTAGCTGGGACTAGAGATGCCCACTACCATGCCTGGCTAATTTTTTTGTATTTTTAATAGAGACAGGGTTTCACCATGTTATCCAGGATGATCTGGATCTGCTGACCTCGTGATCTGCCCACCTCAGCCTCCCAAAGTTCTGGGATTACAGGCGTGAGCCACTGCACTGGCCTGGACTGCATAAATATAATCAAAAACAAAAACCATATGATCATTTCAATAGATGCAGAAAAAGCTGCATAAAATCCAACATCCTTTCATGATCAAAATCCTTAAGAAACTACGCACCAAAGGAACATACGTCAAAATAAAAAGCCATCTTTGACAAACCCACAGCCTACATCATACTGAATGTGCAAAAACTGGAAACATTTCCCGTGAGAACTGGAACAAGACAAAGGTGCCCACTGTCACCACTCCTCTTTAACATAGTACTGGCAGTGCTAGCCAAAGCAATCAAGCAAGAGAAAGAAATGAAAGCCATCCAAATAAAAAAAAAAGAAAAGTTCAAACTATCCCTCTTCACAGACAATATGATTTTATGCCAATCAGCAAAGGTTTCTGGAGCTGTTGAATGACTTCAGCACAGTTTCAGGAAACAAAATCAATGTACATAAATCAGTAGCATTTTTGTAGCATTTTAATACACCAATGGTGTTCAAGCTGAGAGCCAAAACAAGAATGCAATTCCATTTATATTAGCCACAACAACAACCACCAAAATCCTAGGAATACAGCTAAGTAAGAAAGTGAAAGATCTCTACAAGCAGAACTGCAAATCACTGCTAAAAGAAATCACAGATAACACAAACAAATGGAAAAATATTCCATGCTTATGGATTGGAAGAATCAATATTGTTAAAATGGCCATATTGCCCAAAGCAATCTACAAATTTAACACAATTCCTATCAAAATACTAATGTCATTTTTCACAGAAGATTAAATAGAAATAACCTATTCTGACATTTACATGGAACCAAAAAAGAACCCAAATTGCCAAAGCAATCTTAAGCAAAAAGAACAAAGCCTGAGGCATCCATCAGATTACCTGACTTCAAACTACACTATAAGACTACAGTAACTGGCCAGGTGTGGTGGCTCCATCCCAGCCTGTAATCCAACCTGTAATACCAGCACTTTGGGAGGCTGAGGTGGGCAGATTACCTGAGGTCAGGAGTTTGTGACCATCCTGACCAACATGGAAAAACCCTGTCTCTACTAAAAATACAAAATTAGCCAGATGTGGTGGTACATGCCTGAAATTCCAGCTACCAGGAGACTGAGGCAGGAGAATCGCTTGAACCCAGGAGGCAGAGGTTGTGGTGAGCCGAGATGGTGCCACTGCACTCCAGTCTGGGCAACAAGAGCAAAACTCCATCCCCCCGAACCAAGAAAAAAAGACTACAGTAACCAAAACAGCATAATGTTACAAAAACTAGATACATACACCAATAGAACAGAATGGAGAACTCAGATATAAAGATACACCAAAAAAAATGTGCAATGGGGAAAGGACTCCCTATTTAATAAATGGTGCTAGGATAGCTGCTAGCCATATGCAGAAGAATGAAACATGACCTCAACCTTTCAGCATATACAAAGTTAACTCAAGATGAACTAAAGATTTAAATGTAAGACCTCAACTACAAGAATCCCAGAAGAAAACCTCAGAAACATCATTCTTGACATAGGCCTTGAGAAAAAATTTATGACTATCCTCAAAAGCAATCGCAACAAAAACCAAAATTCACAAGTGGGACCTAATAAACTCAAGAGCTTCTGCATAGCAAAAGAAACTATAAACAGAGTAAACACACAACCTACACAATGGGAGACAATACAAACTATGCATCCAACAAAGGTCTAATATCCAGAATCTATAAGGAATTGAAATTATTGAACAAGCAGAAAACAAATAACGACATTAAAAAATGGGCAGAGGATATGAACAGGCAAACCTAAAATGAAGACATAAAAGTGTCCAATGATCATATAAAAAATGCGCAACACCATTAATCATCAGAAAAATGAAAATCAGATGAGATACTGAGAGGTGAAGCTGGCTGGGTTTCTGGGTCAGGTGGGGACTTGGAGAACTTTTCTGTCTAGCTAAAGGATTGTAAATACACCAATCCATGCTCTGTGTCTAGCTAAAGTTTTGTAAACGCACCAATCAGCACTCTGTGTCCACCTAATTGGGTAGGGGACTTGGAGAACTTTTGTGTCTAACGAAATGATTGGAAACGTCCGATCAGCACTCTGTGTCTAACAAAAGGTTTGTAAATGCACCAGTCAGCACTCTGTCAAAATGGACCAATCAGCACTCTGTAAAATGGACCAATCAGCCCTCTGTAAAATGAACCTATCAGCAGGATGTGGGTGGGGCCAAATAAGGGAATAAAAGCAGGCCACCCGAGCCAGCAGTGGCAACCTGCTCAGGTCCCCTTCCACACTGTGGAAGTTTTGTTCTTTTGCTCTTCGCAATAAATTTTGCTGCTGCTCACTCTTTGGGTCCACACCACCTTTATGAGCTGTAACACTCACTGCGAAGATCTACAGCTTCACTCCTGAAGTCAGCGAGACCACGAACCCACCAGGAGAAATGAATAATTCCAGACGCACCACCTTTAAGAGCTGTAACACTCACCACGAAGGTCTACAGCTTCACTCCTGAAGTCAGCAAGACCACGAACCCATCGAAAGGAATGGAAAACTCCAGAAGTGCCACCTTTATGAACTGTAACACTCACCGCAAAGGTCTGCAACTTCACTCCTGAAGTCAGCAAGACCATGGACCCACCAGAAGGAAGAAACTCTGGACATGTCCGAACATCAGAAGGAACAAACTCTGGACACAACATCCTTAAGAACTGTAACACTCGCTGCGAGGGTCTGCAGCTTCATTCTTAAAATCAGCAAGACCAAGAACCCACCAATTCCGGACATATTTTGATGACCATGAAGGCAATATCACCTTTTGCCAAGTGGTGAGACCATCACCTACTGCCAAGTGGTGAGTACCATCGCATCCCTTTCACTTGCTATTCTGTCCTATTTTTCCTTAGAATTCAGGGGCTAAATACCAGGCACCTGTCAGCCAGTTAAAAGTGACTAGCGTGGCTGCTGACTAAAGACACGGGTATCAGGCTTTCTGGGGAAGGGCTCTCTAGCAACCCCTGACTCTTTGGAGTTGGGAGCATTGGTTTGCCTGGAACCAGCTTCTGCTTTTCGTGTACTTCTGGGCTTAGCCGAGGGTTGACAGAGAGGAAAGTCATTCAGCTCTGGGGTCCCGACAAGTTGGTTGACCCTGCGGCCATGACCTCAAAGGCATGTCGCTCAAGCAAGACTTGCCCATCTATCCTATCTATCCTGACCCTTGCTGCCTGGGTCCTAATGCCTACCAGACAAACTTCCTCTCACTTCTCTTCTCTAAGGCTAGTCCCACTTCTAAAAACCACTCCCTGTCTCTGGTGCTTTTCTAGTTTCTCTTGTAAGAATGATTTCTAGTATAAACTTCAGGATTCTGATAACTTCTTTAGGCATCCAGGCTCACTAATCGAAAAGACATAATTTTTGCCCAAAGTCCCATTGCAGGGGGGACAATCTGGATTTTTAGGATTCCCCCTCAGACAAGCAGGCCTAACGGAAGCTATTTCTTAAGCTAGGATATGGGGAACCTCAGAAATATTATCCTTCCTATTCACATAAGTGAGGAAAAAATGCATCACTCTTCCAACTCTGGAGATCCCTCCCCTCCCTCAGGGTATGGCCCTCCACTTCATCTTTGGGTCATAATATCTTTATAGGACAGGGGTAAGTTTCCAAAAGTAACAGGAGAATGCTTAGGATTCTAACAGGTTTTCAGGAATGCATCAGTAAGGGCCACTAAATCCAATTTTTCTCAGTCCTCTTTGTGGTCTAAGAGGACAGGCAAGGGTGCAGGTTTTCAAGAATGTGTCGGTAAGGGCCACTAAATCCAACCTTCCTTGGTCCTCCTTGTGGTCCGGGAGGAAAACTAGTTTTCTGCTGCTGTGTCGGTGAGCACAACTATTCCAATCAGCAGGGTCCAGGGACCGTTGCAGGTTGTTGAGCAGGGGTTGTTTCTGCCATTGTCAGTGAGTGCAACTATTCTGATCAGCAGGGTCCAGGGACCATACAGCTTCTTGGGCAGGGGGAGAAACAAACAAAGCAAAACCACAGGCAATTTTGTCTTTCAGATGGGAAACACTCAGGTATAAACAGGCTCACCCTTGAAATGCATCCAAAACCATTGGGACCAATTTGACCCTGAAAAAGAAGCAGCTCATTTTTTTCTGCACTATGGCCTGGCCCCAATATTCTCTCTCTGCTGGGGAAAAATGGCCACCTGAGGAAAGTGTAAATTAAAACACTATCCTGAAGCTTGACCTTTTCTGTAAGAGGGAAGGCAAATGGAGTGAAATACCTTATGTCCGAGCTTTCTTTTCATTGAAGGAGAATCCACAACTATGCAAAGCTTGCAATTTATATCCCACAGGAGGACCTCAGAGCTTACCCCCATATCCTAGCCTCCCTATAGCTCCCCTTCCTATTAATGATAAGCCTCCTCTAATCTCCCCTCCACAGAAGGTAATAAGCAAGGAAATCTTCAAAGGACCACAAAAACCCCCAAGCTATCGGTTATGTCCCCTTCAATCTGTAGGGGGTGGGGAATTTGGCCCAACCTGGGTACACGTCCCTTCCTCGCTCTCTGAATTAAAGCAGATCAAGGCCAACCTAGGAAAGTTTTCAGATGATCCTGATAGGTACATAGATGTCCTACAGGGTCTAGGGCAAACCTTCGACCTCACTTGGAGAGATGTCATGCTATTGATAGATCAAACCCTGGTCTTTAATGAGAAGAATGCAGCTTTAGCTGCAGCCGGAGAGTTTGGAGATACTTGGTATCTTAGTCAAGTAAATGATAGAATGACAGCTGAAGAAAGGGACAAATTCCCTACTGGTCAGCAAGCCATCTTCAGTATGGATCCCCACTGGGACCTTGACCCAGATCATGGGGACTGGAGTCATAAACATCTGTTGACCTGTGTTCTAGAAGGACTAAGGAGCATTAGGAAAAAGCCCATGAATTTAATAATTGAATTAGGAAAAAGCCCATCATCACTGAATAATGATGTCCACCACAGCTCAGGGAAAAGAAGAAAATCCTTCTTCCTTCCTCAAGTGGCTATGGGAGGCCTTAAGAAAATATACTCCCCTATCACCCAAATCACTCGAGGGTCAATTGATTCTAAAAGATAAGTTTATTACCCAATCAGCAACAGATATCAGGGGAAAGCTTCAAAATCAGGCCCTGGGCCTTGAATAAAATTTGGAGGCATTATTAAATCTGGCAACCTTGGTGTTCTATAATAGGGAAGAAGAGGAACAGGCCCAAAAGGAAAAGCGAGATCAGAGAAAGGCCGCAGCCTTAGTCATGACCCTCAGACAAACAAACCTTAGTGGTTCAGGAGGACAGAAAGTGGAGCAGGTCAATCACCCAGTACGGCTTGTTACCAGTGTGGTTTACAAGGACACTTTAAAAAGACTGCCCAATAAGAAACAAGCCACTCCCTCGTCCATGACCGCTATGCCGAGGCAATCACTGGAAGGTGCACTGCCCCAGAAGACAAAGTTTCTCTGGGTCAGAAGCCTCCAACCAGATGTTCCAACAACAGGATTGAGGGTGCCCGGGGCAAGGGCCAGCTCATATCATCACCCTCACTGAGTCCCGGGTACGTTTAACCATTGAGGGCCAGGAAATTGATTTTCTTCTGGACACTGTGGCAGGCTTCTCAGTGTTAAGCTCCTGTCCCGGACGACTGTCCTCAAGGTCCATTACCATCCGAGGAATCCTGGGACAGCCTGTAACCTGTTATTTCTCCCACCTCCTCAGTTGTAATTGGGAGACTTTGCTCTTTTCAAATGCCTTTCTTGTTATGCCTGAAAGTCCCACATCCTTATTAGGGAGGGACACATTAGCCAAAGCTGGAGCTATTATCTACATGAATATGGGGAACAAGTTACCCATTTGTTGTCCCCTACTTGAGGAGGGAATCAACCCTGAAGTCTGGGCATTGGAAGGACAATTTGGAAGGACAAAAACTGCCCACCCAGTCCAAATCAGGCTAAAATACCCCACCACTTTTCCTTATCAAAGGCAATATCCTTTAAGGCCTGAAGCTCATAAAGGATTACAGGATATTGTTAAACATTTAAAAGCTCAAGGCTTAGTAAGGAAATGCAGTAGTCCCTGCAACACCCAATTCTAGGAGTACAAAAACTGAGTCAGTGGAGACCAGTGCAAGATCTTAGACTCATCAGTGAGGCAGTAATTCCTCTATATCCAGTGGTACCCAACTACTATACCCTGCTCTCTCAAACACCAGAGGAAGCAGAATGGTTCACAGTTCTGGGACCTCAAGGATGCCTTCTTCTGTATTCCCCTGCACTCTGACACCCAGTTTCTCTTTGCCTTTGAGGATCCCATAGACCGCACATCCCAACTTAAGTGGATGGTCTTGCCCCAAGGGTTTAAGGATAGCCGTCACCTGTTTGGTCAGGCACTGGCCCAAGATCTAAGCCACTTCTCAAGTCCGGGTACTCTGGTCCTTCAGGATGTGGATGATTTACTTTTGGCTACCAGTTCAGAAGCCTCATGCCAGCAGGCTACTCTAGATGTCTTGAACTTTCTAGCTAATCAAGGGTACAAGGCGTCTAGGTCGAAGGCCCAGCTTTGCTTACAGCAGGTTAGATATCTAGGCCTAATCTTAGCCAGAGGGACCAGGGCCCTCACCAAGAAACAAATACAGCCTATTCTTGCCCTAAGATATTAAAACAGTTGTGGAGGTTCCTTGGAATCACTGACTTTTGCCAACTATGGATTCCTGGATACAGCGAGATAGCCAGGCCCCTATACACTCTAATCAAGGAGACCCAGAGAGCAAATACTCATCTAGTAGAATGGGAACCAGGGGCAGAAACAGCCTTCAAAACCTTAAAGCAGGCCCTAGTACAAGCTCCAGCTTTAAGCCTTCCTGTGGGACAAAACTTCTCTTATATGTCACAGAAAGAGCAGGGATAGCTCTTAGAGTCCTTATTCAGACTAGTGGGACAACCCTACATCAGTGGCATGCCTAAGGAAATTGATGTAGTAGCAAAAGGCTGGCCTCATTGTTTTCGGGTAGTTGTGGCAGTGGCTGTCTCAGTGTAAGAGCCTTCAAAATAATACAAGGAAAGGATCTCACTGTCTGGACTTCTCATGATGTAAATGGCATACTAGGTGCCAAAGGAAGTTTATGGCTATCAGACAGTCACCTACTTAGATACCAGGTGCTAGTCCTCAAGGGACTGGTGCTTCAAATATGAACATACATGGCCCTCGACCCTGTCACGTTTCTCCCAGAGGATGGGGAACCAATCGAGCATGACTGCCAACAAATTATAGTCCAGACTTATGTTGCCCGAAATGATCTTAGAAGTCCCCTTAGCTAATCCCGCCCTTAACCTATAAACCGATGGAAGTTCATTTGTGGAGAATGGGATACGAAGGGCATGTTGTGCCATAGTTAGTGATGTAACTGTAGTTGAAAGTAAGCCTCTTCCCCCAGGGACCAGCGTCTAGTTGGCAGAACTAGTGGCACTTACTCGAACCGTAGAACTGGGAAAGGGAAAAAGAATAAATGTGTATACAGATAGCAAGTATGTTTATCTCATCCTACATGCCCATGCTACAATATGGAAAGAAAAGGAGTTCCTAACCTCTGGGGAAACCCCCAATAAATACCACAAGGAAATTATGGAGTTATTGCATGCAGTGCAAAAACCTAAGGAGGTGACAGTCTTACACTGCTGAAGCCATCACAAGGGGAAGGAAAAGGGAGAACAGCAGCATAAGCAGCTGGCAGAGGCAGCAGAAAGGAAAGAGAGAAAGTGATAGGAAGTCAGAGAAAGAGAGAAAGAGAAGAAACAGAGAGAGAAAGAGAGAAAGAGAAGAAACAGAGAGACAAAGAGAGAGAGAAAGAGAGACACAAAGTCAGAGAGGGAGAGGAAGAGACAGACAAAGAAGGAGTCAAAGAGAGAGACGGAGAGAGGAAGAGAGAGAAAGAGACGAGAAGTCAAAGAGAAAGAGAGAGATGGAAGTAGTAAAGAAAAAACAATGTACCCTATTCCTTTAAAAGTCAAGGTAAATTTAAAATGTATAATTGATAATTGAAGGTCTTCTCTGTAACTCTATAACACTCCAATACCACCTTGTTGTCAGTGTAAACCAGGGCGTAGCCTGAAAGCACTGAGGCCACTGACAACCCATAGCCTTCCTATCAAAATTTCTTAACTCAGCAGGTTTCCTAACAGGGGATCTAAATCTTCATTAATTACCATACGAAGGTCCGACCAGACCAAGGAGGAACTCCCTTCAGGACAGGACGATAGATGTTTCCTCCCAGGCAATTAAGGGAAAAAGACACAATGGGTATTCAGTAATTGGTAAGGAACCTCTTATAGAAGCAGAATTAGGAAAATTGCCGAATAATTGATCTGCTGAAACGTGCCAGCTGTTTGCACTCAGCCAAATCTTATAGAATCAGGAAGTACTTACAGAATCAGGAAGGAGCTATCTATACCATTTCTAAGTTAATGTGTACTGAATAAGGTTTTATTAATAGCAAAGGCAAAGAATACTTAAACTCCCAAACTTACAAGGTTTTCAACAAAAGTAAAGTTTGCTAATAGTTAACAGTGCAACATGCATTATCTTACTACCACACACTCTCGAAGGATTTCTCAGACGGTTTGCAAGAAATAACAAAAACTGTCCTTACTTTACAATCCCAAATAGACTCTTTGGCAGCACTGACTCTCCAAAACCGCCAAGGCCTAGACGTCCTCACTGCTTAGAAAGGAGGAGTCTGCACCTTCTTAGGGGAAGAGTGTTGATTTTCCACTAACCAGTCAGGGATAGTAGGAGATGCCACCCGCTGTTTACAGGAAAAGGCTTCTGGAATCAGACAACGCCTTTCAAACTCTTATATCAACTTCAGGAATTAGGCAACATGGCTTCTCCCCTTTCTAGGTCCCATGGTTCCATCTTGCTATTACTCACCTTCGGGCCCTGTATTTTTAAGCTCTTTGTCAGATTTGTTTCCTCTAGAATTGAGGCCATAAAGCTACAGATGGTCTTACAAATGGAACCCCAAATGAGTTCAACTAACAACTTCTACTGAGGACCCCTGGATTGGCCTCCCGGCCGTTCCACTGGCCTAAAGAGTTCCCCTCTGGAGGACACTACAAGTGCAGGGCTGCTTTTTCACCCCATCCAGGAGATTGGTCCATTTTATAGAGTGCTGATTGGTCCATTTTACAGAGTGCTGATTGGTCCTTTTTAAGAGTGCTGATTCGTGCATTTACAAACCTTTAGCTAGAAACAGAGTACTGATTGGTGCATTTACAGTCCTTTAGCTAGACACAAAACTTGCATTTACAATTCTTTAGCTAGACACAAAACCAGCAGGAAGTAGCTAAAGCGGTCATCGGCCAAATTCCCAACAGCAGTTGGGGTGGTCCTGTTTAGAGGGGGGATTGAGAGATGAAGCCAGCTGGGCTTCTGGGTTGGGTGGGGACTTGGAGAACTTTTGTGTCTAGCTAAAGGATTGTAAATGCAGCAATCAGCACTCTGTTTCTAGCTAAAGGTTTGTAAATGCACCAATCAGCACTCTGTGTCTAGCTAATCGGGTAGGGGACTTGGAGAAGTTTTGTGTCTAGCTAAAGGATTGTAAATGCACCAATCAGCACTCTGTTTCTAGTTAAAGGTTTGTAAATGCACGAATCAGCACTCTCAAAAAGGACCAATCAGCACTCTGTAAAATGGACCAATCAGCACTCTATAAAATGGAACAATCAGCTCTCTGTAAAATGAACCAATCAGCAGAATGTGGGTGGGGCCAAATAAGGGAATAAAAGCAGGCCACCCAAGCCAGCAGCAGCAACCCGCTTGGGTTCCCTTTCTTTCTGTGGAAGCTTTGTTCTTTCGCTCCGCGCAATAAATCTTGCTGCTGCTCACTCTTTGGGTCCACGCTGCCTTTATGAGCTGTAACACTCACCACAAAGGTCTGCAGCTTCACTCCTGAAGTCAGCGGGACCACAGACCCACCAGAAGGAAGAAACTCAGGACATGTCCGAACATCAGAAGGAACAAACTCCAGACACAACTCTTTAAGAACGGTAACACTCACTGTGAGGGTCTGCGGCTTCATTCTTGAAGTCAGTGAGACCAAGAATCAATTCCGGACACAATTCCGGACACAATACCTTCTCGCACCATTCAAAATGTCTCTTGTTAAAATGTTCAAAAACAACAGATGCTGGCAAGGCTATGGAAAAAAAGGAATGCTTATAGACTATTGGTGAGAATGCAAATTAGTTCAGCCATTATAGAAAGCAGTTTAGAGATTTGTCAAGGAACTTAAAATAGAACTACCATTTGACCCTGCAATGCCATTACTGGGTACATATCTAAAAGAAAGTAAATCATTCAATAAGAAAGAGACATGAAGGCATATGTTCATTGCAGCACTATTCACAATAGCAAAGATATGGAATCAATCTAGATGCCCATCAGAAGTAGAAGTAGACTGAATAAAGAAATGTGGTACATATACTCCATGGAATGCTATGCAGCCAATAAAAACATCAAAATAATATCCTTTGTAACAAAATAGATGTTGCTGGAGGCCATGATCATAAGTGAATTAATGCAGGATCAGAAAACCAATACCACATATTCTCACTTACAAGTGGGAGCTAAACAATAGGTACACATAGACCTGAAGATGGCAACAACAGAAACTGGAGACTACTACAAGAAAGGGACAGGGTGGGGAAGGGTTGAAAACCTAATCACTGGATACTAGGCTCAGTACTTGCTTGACGGGATCAATCATACCACAAACTTCAGCATCATTCAATACACCCATGTAATAAACATGCACATGTACCCCCTAAATGCAAAATAAATGTCAAAATTACAAAAAATAAAAATAAAGGTTGGGCACAGTGGCTTATGCCTGTAGTCCCAGCACTTTGGCTGGCCAAGGTAGGAGGATCACTTGAACCCAGGAGTTAGAGCCCAGCCTGGGCAAGATGATAAGACCCCATCTCTACAAAAAATAACAAAATTAGCTGGAGGTTGTGGTGCACGCCTGTGGTCCCCGCTACATGGGAGGCTGAGACAGAAGGATTGCTTGAGCCCAGGAGGATAAGACCATAGTGAGATGTGTTTGTGCCACTGCACTCCAACCTGGGTGACAGAGCAAGACCCTGTCTCAAAAAAATTTTTTTAATGAGATAAAATAAATAAAAGGTTAAAATGTAAAACAAAACGAAACAGATTGCTAGGCATCAAACCCAGAGTTTCTAATTTAGTAGGTCTTGGGTGGGCCCCAAGATTTTACAAGTTCCCAGGAGCTGCTAATGCTTCTGCCCCAGGTATTATATTTATGTAACAACTCTGGATTAACCAGACTTCCCTAAGTTAGTTTGTGAACAGCTTGACTATCTCTACTGGCCTCTTTGCTGACTCCAAACTGTAGTTGGTTGAATTGAATATCTAAATCACAAATATCAAATGATGTAAAGTTCAAATTTTAGACTTTCTTTTATTTAATGTGATTTAATTCTGAAATTTTTCACACACAATATTATTTGTCAGCCATCCTTTTTGTTTTTTTATAATTTTTTAATTAAAATGGAAGTGAACTTCCATGTTTACATGTTTAAAAAAGGAAAGAGGATATTTTGATAATTTCTGTTATCTCCCAACGGATACTTATCAAGTAGAAGAGGGAAATAGTGACTTTGTAATGGAGAAACCTAGCAGAGACCACAGTAAATTAAATTAAGGTGAGTAAATTTAGTATCAACAGTAATGCATTAAGAAGGACCCAGAATCATTTCTGTATCATTTCGGTAAAAAACACATAACCTGGATCTAATCGTGAGGACACATCAGACAAATCCAAACACAAATCCACCGGCTTTTACTCTTCAAAGTGTTCAGGGTCATAAAAGACAAGGAAATGTTAAAGGAATGTCTCAGATTAAAAGACATTTAAAAACTGAATGCATTGTACAATTCTGAATTGGCTATGACCAGAAAAGGACATTAATGGCACAACTTACTAAATTTGAATAGATCTGTAGATTAGTTAGCAGTATTGTCAGAGGTGTGTGAGCCAAAGAAACTCCATCTTGAATAGGAGCTGTGTAAAATGAGGCTGAAACCTACTGGGTTGCATTTCCAGAAGGCTAAGGTATTCTAAGTCACAGGATGAGATAGGAGGTCAGCACAAGATACAGGTCATGAAGATCTGGCTGATAAAACAGGCTGCAGTAAAGAAGCCAGCTAAATCTCACGAAACCAAGATGCCCAAGAGACTGACCTCTGGTCATCCTACTACTACACTTCCACCAGCACCATGACAGTTTACAAATGCCATGTCAATGTCAGGAAGTTACCCTTTATGGTCTAAAAAAGGGAGGTATGAATAGTACACCCCTTGTTTAACCTATTATCAAGAACTAACTATAAAAATGGGCAACCAGCAGCCCTCGACGTTGCTCTATGGAGTAGCCATTCTTTTATTTCTCTATTTTCCTAAAAAACTTGCTTTTACTTTGCGCTGTGGATTCACCCAGAATTCTTTCTTGCATGACATCCAAGAACCCTCTCTTGGGGTCTGGATCAGGACCCCTTTCTTCTAACAGTGTTATATTGTGAAAATTGTCAGAAACATAATGGAGTCACTTGTGTTAAAAGCCCTGACAAACATAGCCAGAGAAGGTCATAAAGAGAGGAGAGTCCCTGATAACAAGAACTATAACAAAAGAGTTCAAAACCCACAACCTTACACAAAGGCCATCACAGTCTTACATAAAAAATTACTTCTGTGAGGACATCTGCCCAGAAAATGCCTGTCCAGGCAACCTACAGAATGGGAGAAAATTTTTGCAGTCTACCCATCTGACAAAGGGCTAATATCCAGAATCAACAAAGAACTTAAACAAATTTACAAGAAAAGATCAAACAACCCCATCAAAAAGTGGGCAAAGGATATGAACAGACACTTTTCAAATGAAGACATTTATGCAGCCAACAGACACATGAAAAAATGCTCATCATCACTGGTCATCAGAGAAATGCAAATCAAAAACCACAATGAGATACCATCTCACACTAGTTAGAACGAAGATCATTGAAAACTCAGGAAACAACAGATGCTGGAGAGGATGTGGAGAAATAGGAACGCTTTTACACTGTTGGTGGGAGTGTAAACTAGTTCAACCATTGTGGAAGACAGTGTGGTGATTCCTCAAGGATCTAGAACTAGAAATACCATTTGATCCAGCTATTTCATTACTGGGTATATATCCAAAGGATTATAAATCATGCTACTATAAAGACACATGCACACGAATGTTTATTGCAGCACTATTCACAATAGCAAAGACTTGGAACCAACTCAAATGTCCATCAATGATAGACTGGATTAAGAAAATGTGACACATATACACCATGGAATACTATGCAGCCATAAAAAAGGATGAGTTCATATCCTTTGCAGGGAAATGCATGAAGCTGGGAACCATCATTCCCAGCAAACTATCACAAGGACAGAAAACCAAACACCACATGTTCTCATTCATAGGTGGGAACTGAACAATGAGAACACATGGACACAGGGTGGGGAACATCACACACTGGGGCCTGTTGGGAGAAATACCTAATGTAAATGATGAGTTGAAGGATGCAGCAAGCCAACATGGCACATGTATACCTATGTAACAAACCTGCACGTTGTGCACATGTACCCTAGAATTTAAAGTTTAATTAAAAAAAAAAAAGAAAATGCTTACCTAAATTTGGACTGGTGCCATTCTTGCTATTGATCCTTATAACAAAGAATACTTATTTCAAACTGATTATGTAATCTGTCTTGCTAATATATATCTATATATATTTTATATATAATATCAGTCTTGTTAAATATATATATAAAGTATATATATATATTTGTCTTCTTTTACTTCCCTGAGAATGCACATAGTTTACTATGGTATACATATTCCCATCACAATGCCTATTTCCGAATAAATACCATTTTGTTTTAGACAGTCTCCCTCCTGTTTGTTATGTTAATATCAATTAAACTTAATATTAATTTGCCGGGTTTTATAACTCTGTTGTGGTTATGTAAAATGCTAACATTTGGGGATGCTTGGTGAATAACACTGTAATAGGAAATAAATTTTTTTAGGCTGGTGCAGTGGCTAATGCCTATAATCCCAGCACTTTGGGAGGCCGAGGTAGGTGAATCCCAAGGTCAGGAATTCGAGACCAGCTTGGCCAATATGGTGAAACCCTGTCTTTACAAAAATACAAAAATTAGCTAGGCATGGTGGCACATGCCTGTAATCCCAGCTACCCAGGAGGCTGAGGCAGAAGGATTGCTTGAACCCGGGAAGCAGAGATTGCAGTGAGCCAAGATCGCACTATTGCACTCACTCCAGCCTGGGCAACAGAGTGAGACTCCATCTCAAAAAAGAAAAAAAAAATTAAACAGAAATTTTTTCTAGTGCAAAAAGGGAAGGACTCCCTTTCCCTATCCTTTCCCTTTGGAGCATTTTCTTTGGAAAACTTGTAAATTATTTTACTGTCCCTGTGAAATGTAGACAATCCTTTTTAAAACCTAAATAACTTGAGGAATCGCCACAGTGTCTTCCACAATGGTTGAACTAGTTTACAGTCCCACCAACAGTGTAAAAGTGTTTCTATTTCTCCACATCCTCTCCAGCACCTGTTGTTTCCTGACTTTTTAATGCTCGCCATTATAACTGGTGTGAGATGGTATCTCATTGTGGTTTTGATTTGCATTTCTCTGATGGCGAGTGATGATGAGCATTTTTTCATGTGTCTGTTGGCTGTATAAATGTCTTCATTTGAAAAGTGTCTGTTCATATCCTTTGTCCACTTTTTGATGGGGTTGTTTGTTTGTTTCTTGTAAATTTGTTTCAGTTTGCCATCTCATTACTGGATATATATCCAAAGGATTATAAATCATGCTGCTATAAAGACATATGCACATGTATGTTTACTGTGGCACTATTCACAATAACAAAGACTTGGAATCAACCCAAATGTCCGTCAATGACAGACTGGATTAAGAAAATGTGGCACATATACACCATGGAATACTATGCAGTCATAAAAAAGGATGAATTCATGTCCTTTGTAGGGACATGGATGCAGCTGGAAATCATCTTTCTCAGCAAACTATCACAAGAACGGAAAACCAAACACCGCATGTTCTCACTCACAGGTGGGAATTGAACAATGAGAACACTTGGACACAGGAAGGGCAACATCACACACCTGGGCCTGTTGTGGGATTGGGGGAGGAGGGAGGGATAGCATTAGGAGATATACCTAATGTAAATGATGAGTTAATGGGTGCAGCACACCAACATGGCACATGTATACATGTGTAACAAACCTACACGTTGTGCACATATACCCTAGAACTTAAAGTATAATAAAAAATATAAAAATATAAAAATTAAACCTAAATACCTAAATAAGCCTTTTTCCAGCTTTATAACTCAGGAATGTCTTTATCAAATACCTGGGCCCATCTAGGAGCCTAACTTCAGCTGGAGGCACTTTGAGCACTACCAGCTGTCATAAAAATATGTTGTTTATTTTCCCTTTGGATAAAGCCAATTAGCAAGCATGGAAAGTAATTACAATGGCCAGGTGAATTTAGGTTGAACTATATGCAACAAATGGTGCAGTCAAGTCCTCTTACTTGACTACCAGTTATTGCTTATCTTGAGAACGTGTAAATAATGAATTATAACTGGGTGAAAATTCTTTTTGTCTTTGCAATCATCTTATCAGACTGCCTCTAATGCATATCATATTCTGTTGCTTATTCAATTATAAAACTGTTTTTCTCTTCTGTCATTGGGGAAAGGTTTTCTGAGTTGGGAGGAGACTTTGTATTGAATTTGATTTTCCCAATGATTCTGGTGAAGAGGGCAGAACATCTGACAGTTCCTGAATTAGGCAGACCAGCTGAAGGTCTGTGGCCACACAAAAGTCAGGTAAGAGATCATGAATTATGAAAGTCTTCATTCTAGCTCTCTCCTCTTTTGCGACACTAGCGAGATGGAGCACCCTCTCCAAATTCAAGATTTTGCTGTTGAATAAGCATGGGTAAATCATGAAGGATCTAAAATCCTCTCAGGGTCACCATATGCTTGGAAAGTATAAGAAGCCGGGGATATTGCTTATGGGTCTTCCTCTTAAAGAACTTCTGTCACATTTGTAATGGGCACATGATAATCCAGTCTACTGGCCTGAGGGCAGATCTTCTGATGTGGTTAAATTAATAAATTTGCAAAGGTTCTTTGACAGGCATCATGCCAAGCAAATGAATTACTAGAATGAAAACATCCTAAGAAAAAAAATTAAAACAATTTCGATAATGAAAAGACTCAGAAAAACAGAAGAAGAAACATAAGAATTAAAGGTGTTTTCACTTTATAGACCCTCTCTCCTCTCTTCTCTTCTACCTCATTTCCTCTGCTCTCCCTGCAAACTCTTAGTCCCTCATGATTCAACCTGACTTTGGGGAAGGTGAGGGAAGGAATGATCTTTAGACAGTGGTTTCTTTCATTAGTAGATTCCCCTGTAAAGAGTAGTGAAGTCAAAGTCCCTCTAACTACTTTAGCTGGGAATGAATTACCAGCTGTGTTTGAGGACACAGGTTTGTGTGCTTGGCATTCTAACCCTGAATCCATTTTATTTCTTAGTCCAGATTCCATCTCCAAGTGTTCCTCCTCATCACACACCATATAGCTGGGAAGCAGGCATGCTAAAGAAACCTGATCAGGAAATAATGCAAAATTTGGACAAAAGACTGTGTCCCCATATGAAGGCAATGGAATGGAGATTGGCTGCATTAGTCACTTGGAAAAAGGTAAACAAACAAGGTGTTAAGCTGGTGAATGTCAACACAGGAAGGGAGACCAAAGTGCCACATAATTTACACTTTTCTTGTCTCAACTGAAGAAAATTGGCCCTTCCTATTTAGGTTGCCTGCAAAACTGATACCAATGAGAAGCTATCAAGGACTCCTGAGTAATTCACACGCCTTTCTCATCAACTGTTATTACTCATTTAAAGACTTCTTTATGTTTCTAAAATTTGCAGAAAACAGCATGTCTTCAATTTACAGCCCCACACAGGAAGCTATGTCCTGGTTACTGCCTGGAATTCTGCAACCTGCAGACTGCTTCTTTGAGGCGGTAAGTACATCAAGGAGTATGGTGGCCAAGGGAAGCGGGCTCTCTACCACCTTCTCACTACATGGAAGATGTGAGCGCACTAGAGACTCATCGGAACGGATTGCTGACATACTGACCATACTTGAAGTCTTTCAGCTAATGGTGAGCTGGAAGGAATTGCTACAGTGTATCTAGAAAATGGGTGAATACCCATTGATTTCCATCAGTGGTTTCTTGAGACTTTCTGAAAAATTATTGACATGGTTGCAAGGGCAGATGAAAATCACTCTCTGGCCCTAATCACCTTTTTCTTGACTCTCGTTGATTTTCCAAACACAAGTTAGGGAAAAAGTGGTAGCATGACAAAAACAGTCTATTACTCAAATCTTAACAATGGCTACTTAGTTTGGGGGGATAATCTAGAGAAAGATAGAGAAGAAAAAAATAAATAAAATGATAAATTAAGAGGAATTAAAAGGAACAACCCGTATTCTGGACAAACTATTAAGAGAAGAAACAGATGAGAGGAAATACAGCATTATTCAAGAAGCTAGGATGTCAGAAGAGGATTCTGGAAGGTGCAGGAATTGTAGGAAAACAGGAAGTATGAAAGTCTGGAGACTAGGAAATAATTGTCAAAGGACTTAAAATGAACTGGCTTAGGGATCTTGGAAGTAGGAACTGTTGTTACCTACTCTGCAATTTCCCTGGGCATTTCTTGCTTCTATTTGGTGATAAAGACAGAATGTTGGTATTTGGGAACTATCTTGTTCCTATTCCTCCATGGTTCCCCTACAGATAGGCTATATAACTGAAGAGCATATTTTCTTGCTTTTTTTCTTATTTCCTGTATCCACTGGGGAGAAACCCACTGTGCAATTTTAAAACTACCACATTCTGTACCTTTAGACAGAGTGTATGTGGGACTCGATGGGGGGATAAAAGCATTTGATTTGATTACTATATGCCTTTAGAAGAAAAAAGGGTATGGCAGAGGGTGGCAGTCTCAGACCACGCTGGAAAAGTACACTGAGCTGACCAGATCCATTCATTGCTTGGCCCTAGAGCTCAATTAAAATGGATAAAACTAGTTATAAAAGAATCGAAACAATAAGGGATAATTACAAAGGGCACTAAGCCCACGATAACCCTATACTTCCATTAAAGATGTCAGGTAAATTTGATAAAGATGGTTGATCTCTATATAGCTTTCTATAAAATTTCAGGAAAGCAAATGAATTTGCTGTTCTATTAATCTCTATATTCCTAACCTGGCAATTATTCTGACTTCTGACTTTGGTACCATTGTCTGAAAATGTTTTCTCTAGAACTGGTCTACACTTTCCCTCCCTCTCTTCCTCCCTTCCTGTCTTCAAAGAAGATTATGTTGTACCAAATAGATCAGATACAAAAGAGTGCATGACACCAGTTATATAACATGACACCATTTATATGAAATTCTAGATAATTCCTACAGTTCAATAGCAGATCAGTGGGTGCCTAGGGCCAGGGAAGAGGGGTAAGAATTACCTGGACAGGGGCATAAGGAAACTGTCTGAAGTAACAGAAATGTTCTGTTAAATGTGATGGTGGTTACATTGCCTTGTATATTTGCCAAATTCATAGAACTTAAAATTGATGCATTTTCTTGTATGTGAATTACACCTTAATAAAGTTGACTTCTTAAAACAACCTACCTTCTCAATAAGCTATTGCTGCTACCATGTTTTAAACATTTTTTTGTAAAACTTAATTTTTTCCTAATGTTTCTACTGTTTTGGCATTTTTTTCATTTTATTATGAAAGATGATTAACATTCAGAAGATTATCTAAAATGTGTACTCATTGAAAAATACTACTACTAATAATAAAACAAACACTACATACCCACCACCCAGGACAAAAGGAGAAAGCATTGCTGATACCCTAGAAGGTCCATTTGCCTCACCACTTCCTCCCCCTTCATATAGGTTCATATAACTCTCTTAGTTCTGTACCATACATGTTAGAAGCCCTGGAATTCTGTCCCCTCCTCACTTCTTCTGTTTAGACCTTTCTGCATGATGTTATCTAGCTTTTTGTTTTCAGAGATTATCTATATGCTGATCCATCTTCTAAAAATCCAAATATTTTATGGCAAAAGTAAATTTATTGTTACAACACTCAAGAATTCAAAAATGTAAGTCTATTTGCTTGCTATAGTGAAACTTCACATAGCCCTTATTTTCTCATAAGCGCCCATGAGGGGAAGTTTCATTCCCATTAATTCAGAGTAAACTGAGTTACTGACAGCTTAAAATTCATTATCTTTTGGGTAACCATTCAGTCAAATTAGGATTTTCCTTCTCTGAATTTTCCTTGCCTTATCATCAAGCGATACTCTGTGTTCTGTGTTAGCAGACAAGGTATTAACATCTGCTCCATGGCAACCTCTGCCAAGACTTACTTATTCCTATCATATTGATCCCTAGCACCAAGAAATATATCTACTAAAATAATCAGTGCATTTCCTCTTTCCTACTCCTTTTTTTCAAAGCTTCCTAGTTCTTGAAAAGTCTAGAACTTGTATGAAAGTGAAATTGTAGAAACTTAAGATTATCTGTTCAACACTATTACAAGATTCCCGTTTACTTTAGTTTGTATTAAAACTTCTAGTCATTGACAGTCTTGAATAAATTAGTCCTACAAGATCATAAATCAATTATGCCTATTAATATTATAAATCAATTTAAACGCTGAGACATTTCTGAAAAACTTTAGACACCAATTGTGTGTCCTCACCCTATAAGAGCAAACTCACAGATTTCAGAAACCTGTTTTTCTACTCTTTTCATCACTATTTTTGGCATAACATCTTCCAGCAAATTATAAAGGTAATACAACTAAAAGGTGAAATAGTTGACAGCTTTGATTATTCAATTCATCAACAAATGCTGAGTAATGTCAAGGGGCCAAAATTGGAGTATTCCCTTTTTGTTATAATGAATAATATTTTTTTGATGACTGAAGCCAAATTTTACTCAACTCTGTCCTTCTACAGGTTCTTGGAATAGCCCCCTGTTTATAGAAACACACACACACGTAAGTTGAACTAAGCCAACTTAACAGGTAGAGGTTTCAAAGTGAACTCTTAACTCTATAATTTGTAAAATTTATTCTTAAGATACCAAAATACAGATCAAAAAGCTGCTTGGTGGCCGGGCATGGTGGCTCACGCCTGTAATCCCAGGACTCTGGGAGGCGGAGGCAGGTGAATCACCTGAGATCAGAAGTTCCAGACCAGCCTGGCTAATGTAGTAAAACTCTGTCTCTACTAAAAATATACACACAAAAGAAAATTAACTCTGTGTGGTGGCACATACGTGTGATCCTGGCTACTTGGGAGACTGGGGCAGGAGAATTTATTGAACCCGGGAGGTGGAGGTTGCAGTGAGCTGAGATCACACCACTGCTCTCCAGCCTGGATGACAGAGCAAGACTGTGTCTCAAAAAAAAAAAAAAAAAAAAAAAAAAAAAAAGCCACTTGGTAATATCTGGAGTTATGGATTTTTATAACTCATAACAATGAACTTTTCCAAGCTGATTATGCCCTTTACTCAGCCTGGTTTGGCACCTTCTCTTTCAGAATATGTCAATGCCTCTTTTGCATATAGACTCATTCATTCCTTTCGGAAAGCAGACCTTGAAACTCTTTGTAACACATCATGGCTTCTGGTGTCCAATCAGGGGGGTAGGCAAACATATAACACAAGATAATTCACATTACTGTTTTTCTTAGGAACTAATCAAAGTAAAAACACTGAGAAATCTATTATTGAAAATTTTAGGTTTTTCATCTTATAAAATGTGTTGTGATTGGAATAAATATTAAATGGACCACTGAGAGGCAGTATAGTCCCCAAAATTATTTTTTCTTCTCATGAAGACGGGCATACTTTGAAACCAAAGCGTACCAATATTGCTGTCAAAGATTTTAATGTACATAAGAGACAAGAAAATCACCAGTCGTATCTCATTCTTCTCACTTTTTCTATTTCTACACCAACCAGAAAACTAGCATTTTAGAAACAGAAACTTGAAAACTAGCAAATTGAAAACTACAGTATTAAGAAAAAATGGTTTCACAGCAAGATCATAAAATGTATTTATATTTTTATGGGAACAGTAAGGAATGAATCTAAAGATCCATTTGTTAGGGATCTTATTTTAACCAAGTGCCTATTTTTGGTAAGTAATTTTACTGAAACAAATTCAGTGGAAAAATTCAGAAGCAAGGATTAAATGATCCACTGTGGAGGTATGAGACAGATTTGTAAAACTAAACAAAAGGAAACTCATTGTAAAATATTTCAGTTGCACCGATAGAACTTTTTTGGTTCCTGCTCCATCTGCAGGTGATACTAGCCCCTCACTGTGCCACACACCATGTGACCTCTGTGGAAAACAAACAAACAAACAAAAAGGCAGGACACATGCATTTTACAAAAATAAATAGTTTTCTCTTGCAATGTTTTGCAGAAAATGTCCAGGTTTCAGAATAACTGGTTGTTAAAAAAGATATATATAGAGAGAGAAGGTACTTAAAGTAAAAACCTATAAAGAAACAAAAAATGCTAGCAAAGTTAGTCTGTTCAAGGTTGGAAAATAACAATTCATTCACTTGATTTTTATATGTGCAAGGGTCAAAGGTCATCATGTATCTCTAGTTATCAGTATTTCAAAAATCAGAGAGGTAGCAACTTAAGAAAGGGCTCAAGACTTCACCTACTGCGGAATTAGTGCTCTGTGGGATGTTTTGCTCTTTAAAGTTTATCTGAGGACATAAAGTGTGTTTCTTCCCAACTGTTATCTGAGGTGTTTAACCACAATGGCAGCAGGGCAAGGTGTCCGTTTCGTTCAGTCAGTATCTGTTTCTGGTCATTTCATCTCCAAAGTGAAGGTTTAACCACATAAATTTGTTTAGCTATTTTCTAATTTAGTATCACTAATTTGATGTTTTATTTACTTAGTTGGTTTTATTTCTTCAAAAAATGTCCTGGTTGATATGGTTAACAAAACTAAATCCATAGGAGGCTACAATTTCATATTTTATTTCTCTCTGGAGGGTCTGTGAAGCTGCCAAGGCCACAGTCTTCTTGCCAGAAGTACTTTCATTACCCTTATAAATGTATGTATTCCAAGGCTAGTATTTAGGCAACATCCAATACACTCCTACTAAGTTTTGCCTGAAGTACTTATAAATGTAGAGATATTTCTCTTCTTTCAAGATTCCCCAAAGTGCCAATGTTCCTGCCCTACCAGAAGTGATATTCTTTCCCACCTGGTAAGTCTGGGATCTACCAATTGTACACAGGGAGTACACAGTAGCCTCAAGAAGAACATCCGCTGCTCTTCAATATTGGACTTGGCGTGCCTCGTTTAACAAAATTTATCTTTAGCTATGGCATTTCTGTAACATTCATGGTTACAAATTTGATTTGTTCAATTATATCCTGTAAAGAAGAAAGATTTCTGTTGAAACTATGCAAATAACCACATTGTAATAAAAAGCAACGGGACACGTTGGAGGCATTTTGCCTAATGTTTAACTATTGTTCTGAGCAGTTTGGTCAACACAACAATAATGTCTTTTCTTAGTTTGGCAAAATCATCTTCCTTAAATTTTTCCAATGATTTATTACTTATTTTGTATATTAAGGTATTTTTTAAACTTCTTTTGAATTCTAAGGTGTCAATTGAAAAAGGTAACATTTAAAGAGTTTTTCCAGTTTGTAGATGTATACTTAGTCTGTTAACATCAATAGATCAAGAAGAAAAAAAAGATGGGCGTTGTTATACTTCAATTAAAAACTAAAACATAAACCACAACTTAATTTTCACATCAGTGTTGTTCAGACTGAGGTAATTACTTCGTACTCATTTTATCTTGAGTTGTTTCACAACATCAACTGTATTTGCACCAAGAGCGTTAGAAATCCTCAGTCTGCTCATGGTGGGAGGAAGCCTGTGCACCTAAGGCTATTCCAGGCAGAACCCATTGTTAAGAGCATGCAGTAAAATCCTTTACTGAAGTCATCATCCTTTTGATATTTCTTCTAGAATACTCTGAATCTTGTAACAGAGGACTTTATGCAAGTGTGAAGGAAAAGCAGAACCACTTTTTACTTACAGGACTGAAAAACTCTTGGTGATTTCATTACAATAATGAACAAAATCAGAATGGGGAACAGTGAAGTCCCGCACTGAAGTTTCAGATGAATAAATATTTTAAGAAATTAATAAATGATTACTCTAAAAATAAGAATTGATGAAATTACTGATGAGTTTGTAAGGTCCTTTAATTTATCCTATAAAATGTGTGTTATGATTGTCACAATTGGCAAGCAATTTTAAACTTAAACAGGTAACTCTGTTTCAGATCAACTTAGTTATTCTGGCAGTCTTCATGCATTACCTTAAATGTTCCTATTCATTTGTCCAAAAGTACACATTTATTGAAATATATTCATTTTGTATATAATTGCCATAGGAGAGATCAGCTTTCCTTTTTGATTTGTCAGCCCTTCTTTTATCTTGAGTTTAGCAAACAGGACAGTTTTGACAGTAGTGTTAAGCTAATTAAAATGATGGCACAATCATATATACATATACAATCATTTTTCTTATTCCTCCTTTTATGAAGAGAAGGTAGTCTTTTGGGGTAAAGAACATATCGAGAGTTATTATTATTCTGGTTTTGAGGCTGAATGTATCGCTCAAAAGGAGGCCATACATAAGTTCTAACAGTTTAAAAGACAATAAATGGTTGTAGGAAACAGTTATAATTTTGATTTAGGTTGAAAATCCAACTCAGCAGTAAGTAACAAATATTAGAAACTTTAGCCTTTTGAGACTTCAAATTTCATTAAAAATTGATTCAAAAGCATGAAAAAGCACACACACCCACACCAAACACATACACACACAAACAGGCTCTTGAGTGAGAGTGTTTTAGTAATTATAACAACCTTTGCTATCCAAGAATAAAATAACGTAATGCTTCTTATTAACAGCAGACTATATATTCAAAGATTAATTTTTCTTTCAACTATTTATCTTCATCATCTGTAAGCTTCCTTTAATCATTTTAAAATCTTGATGCATATTTTTAGCCATACATTAATGCACATATAGTTAAAGGTTAGTCTTAGATTATCTCAGAATGAAAATTGCTCTTTTCCCCTCTCTGTGGCAAGTGATACTTCATTACAGAGGCAAAGAACAAGGGCCAGGTTTTTCTTCTCACCCTAGAGACAGAAAAGAAAGCGCTATCACAGAGGGAATCCACTATGATTTTTTGTCCTGGAAAGACCAAACTTAAACTAAAGTTCCTGGGAAAATGTAACTTCCCCTTCTAAAATGAATACAGCAGGCTTACATTTGTTTAATCGATCAGATGAAAAAAACTGTGGCCTAAAGAAGACGAGTGCCACTTAGGCCAATTTTTTAAAAAACATTCATCCTGCTTTAAAATGGTGAGAATCAAAGGTTGCATACATGTGCCTAGTAATAACCCACTGTTTAATGAGCTGACAGTTAAGGAATTAATGATCTACTTAAATATCTCCAGGAAAAGATGAAGAACACTTACTTAGAACAGTTCTTATACATCGGATCACATAAGCATTGTGTCCTTTGAAATCCTAAGAGGTAGAAAAAACTGAAATTAGTAAGAATGTTTAAGAAAAATTAAAGGAAATTTAAGAGTGGAAGTTTCAAACTTGCTATTTACAGGCTGTATACTTTGTTGACTAGCCATACTTTCTCTTAAAAACATCTCTACCATAATATTTTTAACTGCTAAGGTTGAAAAGAAAAACAGGAGAAAAACATGTGACTGATTTGTCTGATGCAGTTGGGCATGCCCTATACATTTAGATTCTTGCCTCTCTGTAACACCACAAGTATATATTTTAAAATAAAAAAATATGCGTGGAAGTTCCAGCAAATCATTCAGAATAAGCTAGGTTGTGTCAGAAATTAAGGTATATATATCACCATTTCATGGTAATTTTTAGGATATAAACAACATTCTATTCCTTAGGAGAAAAAAATGAGGGAGTGGGATCTTAACCATAGATTTGTTGAAAGGATGGTTATTCTGCAGAAAAGCCCTTTTAACATGACTTGTGTTAATAGAGAATATTGAAATGGCACCAAAATATTTAAAAGGCTACCCAAAAAGTTTTAATGCAAAAGAGAATGGTTTCTTTTCTTTTTTGAAAAAAAATCTGTTATTAATTACAGGATTAAGACTTGCACAATTGGAAACAAACGGCTTTATTTCATAAACCATCTTTTGAATAAACACACAACTCCAAAACAGAAACATAAACCCAGGTTAAATATCTCATGATTTTGAGATAGGCCTAAGCCAAACTATCTTTCACCAAAAGAACTTTACTTACAAATGCCAAAGCTATGTACTAGGTAGAAAGTGATCATCTCTGTGGCCCCCTAAATTATCCAATTTCTTTGTATGTTACATCACTGTATACTCATAAAGTAGTGTTTTCAAAGTTGCATAGCTATTTTTAAGACACCCCTAAATCAGAGGGACCCTGTAGGATAGAAACAAAGCTGGATTCCTTTGAACAAAACAAATAAATATTCTATAATGAAGTGAGTTTATATCAAAGTATCTGGACTCCAAATACTCGTAGTCTTAATTTGTAGTAGTCTTAATTAAATTCTAATTTAAGTAAATATTGTTTGCTATTATACAAATAGAAAAACTTGCAAACATCTATCTTCATGATTTTATACTTTCAGATTGGGCTAGTTGGGAACCCAAGAAAAATCTTAATATGGGACTTTCAGGAGCATGAATAAAGACAGGGGGTCAGAGGATGCTCAGATGATCTCAACAGAGCTTCATCATAGGAAATAAATAGTGTTAACTGTCCTGCTCACAGGAAAAAAAAAAAAAAAGCTCTTATGAAAGTATAATGTACTTAATCCTTAAATATCTCTGTGTATGCCCACGCATAAAACTTTCTAGCTTTGTCAACTTAAAAAGTCTAAAAGTGATTTACAATAACTAACTCATGAACAATTGAACATCCCTGGTATCATAACTGTGATCTTGAAATATCATTTCAAAACCAGAAGTTCTTGAAAAATGACTGTTTCCAATCCAGGTAATGTATTACTTGAGCCTAGAACACCTTGTCTTACTAGACAGTAAGGAAAACATTAAATACTACAAGGGTTATGTCAAAAAGACTCAGGAGCCAACTTAAAGAGGCTCACACTGATTAAAGATGAAGCAGCTTAAACTTTAATATGGTGAAGAATTGCAATGGATCAAACCCTAAGAAAAATATTTAAATCAATGGGTTCATAATGATATTTAAAAGTGAACCAACAAAGTAGTCACTTTTATCTAGCAATTCATTATACTGAAAATTGTTTGCAAAGGTAAAGAATCAAGAGTCTATCCTGACTTTTTCATATGAACAGTACCACTGGGCAACCTACTAGATGAGAGGAAAAGGCTCTCTAGAACATCATTCCAGTCAAAAAATAAAAAAAGACATGATACAATTAGAATATCACCATTTTCAACACCAACTGCAGTTAATGGGTCAAGGCACTGAGCACCAATAACTGCTAACAAAAGGAACAAAACTAAGTAGTATGGTGTTCTGATGAAAGAATACAATCCCCTCCAGTCTGAACAAATTGACAACCAGAGGCTGCACGACATTTAAACCTGCTACCAATTTGCAGCAAATACAGAAGACAGAGGGACACGTTGAACTGCATTATGAATGTGCAAGACAAATACATAAAAAGCAGTTGTATTTCTGCACACCAGTAACAAAAGGAATATGAAATATATTCTCTGAAAACTACAAAATATTATTGAAAGGAATTAAAGAAGATCTAAATAAAAGAAGACACATTAAATATTGATAGATCTGGCTGGGCACAGTAGCTCATGCCTATAATCCCAGCACTTTGGGAGGCCGAGGTGGGCGGATCACTTGAGATCAGGAGTTGGAGACAAGCCTGGCCAACTTGACAAAACCCCTTCTCTACCATAAAAATTAGCCAGGCATGATGATGTGTGCCTGTGATCCCAGCTACTCTGGAGGCTAAGGCACGAGAATTGCCTGAACCCAGGAGGCGGAAGCTACAGTGAGCCAAGATCGGGCCACTGCAATCCAGCCTGGGTGAGACAGCAAGACCCTGAAACAATAAATAAATTAAATAAATAAATAAATAAATAAAATAAAATAAAATAAAAAATAACTCATAGTTCTCTTCTTCCCTACAGCCTAGCCAAGAAAGTTCAGAGTCTCGTTCTTTATCTTTGAGAACTTTTTTAAATATGAGAGAAAATATAAAAATAAGAGTTAATTCCTTATGAATGCCTGCAAATAAAAATTCTTAAGATCTCAGTAGATTTATAAACAAAAATTTAAATAATAAGATAAAGCATTTTGCCTGCCATAGAGAAAGACTTGTTTTAATTTAAGAGCCACTGCTAATAGGAGTGTAAATTAATAACTTTTTGGGAAAAAAAAGATTGCTTGAATCAAGAAATTGATAAATATTTTATTCTTTGATCCAGTAATTTACTTCTTCTAAATACAGAGAAGGTTTTTATATACAAAAATATTATAGTGTACAATATTTTTCATAGCCATATTTATAAAATCATAAAATTGGAAACAATTCAATAACAGAGATTGCCAAAATAAAATATGATACAGCTACAGGACACAATTTTATATAGCCATCTACAAAGCAACTATCAGCAAAAAATGTTTAGTAACATGGAAAATGTTTAGGTTAAAAAGTTAAGTGAAAATAATCTGAATAAAAATATCTTTACAGAATCTCAGTGATATAAACATGTATAGAAAAAATGTTAATCAAATTATTGATAATGATTATCTTGCAGAAGATAGGAAGACACCCAAGTGATCATGTTTTCTTCTTTCCAGTATAAACATTTTCATATAACAACTACATATTATTAACTCTTAGTTTTAAGAAAACTAGTTTTAAAGGTAACGACTCGTGAAAAATAACCTGCTAAATCGGAAAACACGCAGTGCTTTTTAAGATGAAATTTCCTTAGCTGAGCGTGGTGGCTCACGCCTGTAATCCCAGCACTTTGGGAGGCCGAGGCGGGCGGATCACGAGGTCAGGAGATTGAGATCATCCTGATTAACACGGCGAAACCCCGTCTCTACTAAAAATACAAAACAATTAGCTGGGCGCGGTGGCGGGCACTTGTAATCCCAGCTACTCTAGAGGCTGAAACAGGCGAATGGTGTGAACCCGGGAGGCAGAGCTTACAATGAGCCGACATCGCGCCACTGCACTCTAGACTGGGCGACACAGCGGGTCTCCGTGTCAAAAAAAAAAAAAAAAAGACGTTTCCTTAACTAATATTTATATGTTTGATCTGCCGGTTGAGTAAATGTATATACATTTTTCCCAAGTTAATACTTACAAGTTTATGCTCAAAGTGACCTTAAATTTATAATTTTGAAAACATCAGGAAGTAAACTCTATTCTTCAAATATGATAAAGATATGTGCATGATTCTTAGGCATAACTCCAAAAGTTATTACAAAAATTAAAAATGTATTATTCTAGGCAAAATTTCATTTCTGGGCAATCACATGCAATTTAAATGAAATCAAGTCCAAATGCCATTGATTCCATTTACACTTACATCACATTATTTCCACTTTTAAGAGAGATTTGGTAATTTAGAAGCTTTAAATCTCTTTCATGAGTTTGTATTTTTCTCTTAGAATTGTTATATTATTTCAAAGTAACACTTTACTTGCTATCTCCGAGTTATGAAGAATTTGATTTATGGCTGAGAAACTCCCTCTCTAAGCATAATTTTCATTATTCAACCTTATTTACTTCAATGGGAAAGCCAAGTTAAAGATTAAAGTGAAAAAAGTAGAAGTGCTACTAGCTACATTGGTATATGCGTATTATAATTATTGTTATTGTTATTATTAGGAGATGGAGTCTCACTCTGTCACCCAGGCTGGAGTGCAGTGGTGAGATCTCGGCTCACTGCAACCTCCGCCTCCAGAGTTCAAGTCATTCTCCTACCTCAGCCTCCCAAGTAGCTGGTATTACAGACACACCCCACCACACCCAGGGTTTCGCTACGTTGGCCAGGCTGGTCTCAAACTACTGACCTCAGGTGATCCGCCCACCTCAACCTCCCAAAGTGCTAGGATTACAGGTGTGGGTGACTGCACCCAGTCTATATATATTATTAAAAATAAATATGGCTGGGCATAGTGACTCACATCTATAATCCCCACATGCAGGATTGCTTGAGCCCAAGAGTTCAAGACCAGCTGGGCAGCATAGCAAGACCCTATCTGCACAAAAAGGAAAAAAAAGATAAATATTTAGCAACTGCATTTTAGGCAGAATCTCTCAGAATTTGAGACACAGCCTCTTTCCTTTTTTTGAGTCTGCCAAAATTTTGAAACATGAAGACTTGCCCAAACAAGTCTGTGAAAACTGAATTATATACAAATGTTTACATTTAACGCAAAATTTTTAATATAATTATGCTATTCCCAAGATGATTAGAAGATTTATAAAAATATTAATTCACCATATTAGATGGGTATATGATCTACTATGAACACAAGGATGATGAAAGCTGTCTTCTTTCACACTATTAGATTATCTTTAGAATTGCATGTAAAACTTAATGATACATGCAAAACTTACAGACACAGCACTAGATTTTAACCCAGGACACTTGGGTCCAAGGCTATTGTACTTTTCATTCAGAGTGGACACAGAAGACTTTCAGACACTGAAGTTCCCTGATCAACATTGACTTTGAAAATCTTTCTAAGATTCTCTTAATTATCTAGTCTAGTACCTGGAAGAACAATAGATATGACAGGGTCTATTCACCATGTTGGCCAGGTTGCTCTTGAACTCCTGACCTCAGGCAATCTGCCTGCCTCAGCCTCCCAAAGTGCTAGGATTACAGGCATGAGCCACCACGCCCGGCCATGAGTGACCATTTTAATTGCATGATAAAAGTTTGAGGCATAGGCACCTTGACTTTGCTACTCAAAGTGTGGTCCTCAAACTAGTAGGCTAGGCATTGCCTAGTAGAAATCTAGATTACAGACCATCCCAGATCTGCTGAATCAGTCTACATTTGAACAAGATTCCAGATAATTCAGGTAACTCATAAGCACACTGAAGTTTGACAAATGCTACACTAGATAGATACCCTTTCACTTTGTTTAATGAGTAGATGGACGGAATCATATATATAAAACACTAAGGAATATTTTAGTCACAAAAGTTCACAGCAATGCGACCAGTATTTACTTCTTTCCATAAGCTGCAGTTTGGATTAGCCTATTAAACATTTCAAAATAAATAATTATTTGAGATACTAAATCTATGTGTTAAAAACTATAGAAAAGTGTTCTATTTATTGAGAGTGTAGGGTAAGGTTAGCATATGCCAAATGTTACAAGAAATATAAAATAAAAATCAAAGCATTATACCTTCAAAAACATGATTATCTTCATCGGAAAGTTGGAAATACCCAGAGAAAACCATTTAGTAAGTTATTATATTTATACGTGTGTGTGCATGTGTGTATGTGTGCACGTGTGTGTGTGTGTGTGTGTGTGTGTGTGTATGTGTGTGTGATCTTCCCATAATGATCCCTTCCTTCTCTCTTTTGAGAATGGCATTCCAAATTTCACTGGGATATTTATTTCTCCTTCACTCTTATTCCAGCTGGTTCAAGTAAGGCTCCACTCTGGCCTGCTGTTACCCAGTCTAGACTCAGTATTGGCTAAAAGACCAACATATGACCAAAGTTAATTCAGTTAAAACAAGTCCCAGGACAGATTCATAAGTTCCCAGGAAGAAATCTATCTTCTTAAGTTGACTTGAACATAGCACCAAGTGAGATTCAAACTGCTGAAGACCAACACACAGAGAGACAGTAAAAAGCATTTCCCAACAGCAATTTGATTAATGACTATGATCAACTTCATGAGACCTTAAAAATAAGACTTTGCACATATTTTAGGCATAATCATTATATTGCTCTATGCTTACAACTCTGAAGGAGTTACATCTTTTGTGATTTAGTTTTTATTTCCTTTTTCACTGGTTTGTCTCTGGCAACCCAGGGACTTTTTCTTTTTTATTTTATCTTCTTATTCTTACTTTTTTTAGTTCACATGAAAGCAAAAACATAGACTTCAAAAAGAAACTAAGAAATTTCAGAAGCATACTAATAGTGTGAGTTTTTAAGAATACATAAAACACTTGGACTATACAAGAGGAAACAGGAGGTAGCAGAATGACCCAAAAAGAAAAAATAAAAAGACCAACAACAGCAAACCACAAAGGTGACAAGAAAACTTTTTTCCCCCAAGAACAATGAGTGAAGTGCAAGTGGTGTCAGGGCTGAAATTTCTATCAAGCACCAACCCTCCGTGAGCTGTCCATTGACCTGAAATCTCTACTGCCAGAAGGAGTAGAAGAGAATGAGCAGTCCCAGCAACCTGCCAAAATCTATGTCGGGATTCTCCAAAGAAACAGAACCAATAGTGTGTGTGTGTGTGTGTGTGTGTGTGTGTGTGTGTGTGCAGAGTAAGAGAGAGAGAGACTGATGGATTAATTTTAAGGAATTAGTTCTTATAATTGTAGGGGCTGGCAATTCAAAATTTGTAGGACAGGCCAGCAGGCTGGAGACGCAGGGAAGAGCTGGTGTTACAGTCTTGAGTCTGAAGGCTGTCTGAGGCAGAAATTCCCTCTTCTTCAGGACACTTCAATCTATTTCCTCTTAAAGCCTTCAATTGATTAGAGGAGGCTCGGTCATATTATGAAAGATAATCTGCTTTACTCAACGATAGTCTACCAATTTAAATGTTAATCTCATCTGAATAATATACCTTCACAGGAACATCTAGACAGATGTTTGACCAGGTATCTGGGTATCATGGCCTAGCCAAGCTGGCATACAATTAACCATCACAAGTTCACTCTGTTAATTTGGTTGTCATATACATTGTAAAATCCATATCTCTGAGCAAAGACTGAAAGACTAGAAGGGCTCCAATATTTTTGGCATGAACAACACTGGGTAAGTGGGAAATACTGGAAGAGGTAAGCTGCTAGAGTGGTGCTACTGGGTGGAGTAGCAGAAAGGAGGAAAATACCTCTTTTAGACATGTTGAATTTGAGGTATTTAATAGAATGGATATGCTAGATAGGGAACAGAACGCACAAGTCTAGAGTTCAGGTGAAAGATCAGAGTCTAAAATATAAGTTTGTAATTCATTGATATGGATAATTATATAAAGTTATGAGATAAATGTCTGATGGAGAGAGAGAAGGTTCCTAGGACCTGTTTTGGGCAGGTCCAACATTTAAAGAATAAACAGATGAAGAGGACCCAGTGTAGGGGATGAGAGGGAGTGGCAGGAAGGGGAGCCAGGAAAGGGTGGGGTCCCAAAAGCCAAGAAAACAAAGTGATTCATCAAGAAGGGACTAATTGACTGATTCATTTATAACTGACCACATGGAGAAAATTGGTCTTGGAATTACTCTGGATTTTTTTCAAATTAATATACTACATTCTTGCAAAAAGAGAAGAAACCAAGATAGTTCATAAATCTTATCTTTTCTTACATGTTATAAACATCAGGAAAAGAGTCAGTGTATCACATTTTCTTACCTTTGCCTATACCAAATTAACTTCCCTGATAATAGTGATGATCACTTATAGGGAGCTTTCAATGTTTACAGGAATAAAAGAAGGAATACTGGAAAATGAGGAAAGGTGCTCTGTACACACATATAAATGTTCTGTCCTTTCTGAAGAGAATGAATTGCAGGTTCCCAAAGGCCGTAAAGAATAGCACTTGTTGATTTGGCTCTCAGCTTGAACCTTATTGGTGTATGGAAATGCTGCTGATTTTTGTACATTGATTTTGTATCCTGAAACTTTACTGAAGTTGTTTATCAGCTCTAGGAGTTTCCTCACAGCACTATTTACAATAACTAAGATATGGAATCAACCAAGATGCCCATCAGTGGTGGACTGGATAAGGAAAATGTTGTAGATATTCATCAATACTACACAGCCATTAAAAAAGGAAGAAATCTCGTGTCCTTTCTAGCAACATGGATGCAGCTGGAGGACATTATCCTAAACAAATTAATGCAGGAACAGAAAATCAAATACTGAATGTTCTCACTCAAAAGTGGGAGCTAAACATTGAAAACACACGGACACAAAGATGGGAGCAATGGCCAGTAGGGACTACCTTAAGTGGGGAGCGTGTGAGGGGAGCATGGGTTAGAAGGTCACCTATCGGTTACTATACTAAGCAACAAATTATGGTCCAAGAAAAATTTCCAGAAAAAAATCATCTGACTCTACACATTGAAAAGGTTCTCCTGGTACCTGACAAAAATTAACCCAACGTGATTAACTCTTTGACATTATTTTAGTAAAATTATTGTATTTCAAAAATAAAGATAAGATCCTCAAGGCCATCAAGCAAAAATCTAAAATAATTTAAAAAGTCAAAAGAATTAGGTTGCTGGGGGGCGGAGCAAGATGGCCGAATAGGAACAGCTCCAGTCTCCAACTCCCAGCGCGAGCGACACAGAAGACCGGTGATTTCTGCATTTTCAACTGAGGTACTGGGTTAATCTCACTAGGGAGAGCGGGACAATTGGTGCTGGTCAGCTGCGGCAGCCCGACCAGCGAGAGCTGAAGCAGGGCAGGCATCGCCTCACCTGGGAAGCGCAAGGGGAAAGGGAATCCCTTTTCCTAGCCAGGGGAACTGAGACACATAACACCTGGAAAACCAGGTAACTCCCACCCCAATACTGTGCTTTAAGCAAACAGGCACACCAGGAGATTATATCCTGGCCGGGAGGGTCCCACGCCCACGGAGCTTCCCTCATTGCTAGCACAGCAGTCTGCGATATCGCGGCAAGGCAGCAGCCAGGCTGGGGTAGGGGCACCCCCCATTGCTGAGGCTTAAGTAGGTAAACAAAACCTCTGGGAAGCGCGAACTGGGTGGAGCTCACAGCAGCTCAAGGAAACCTGTCTGTCTCTGTAGACTCCACCTCTGGGGACAGGGCACAGTAAACAACAACAAAAGCCAAAAGCAGCAGAAACCTCTGCAGATGCAAACGACTCTGTCTGACACCTTGAAGAGAGCAGTGGATCTCCCAACACGGAGGTTGAGATCTGAGAAGGGACAGACTGCCTGCTCAAGTGGGTCCCTGACCCCTGAGTAGCCTAAATGGGAGACATCCCCCACTAGGGGCAGTCTGACACCCCACACCTCACAGGGTGGAGTACACCCCTGAGAGGAAGCCTCCAAAGCAAGAATCAGACAGGTACACTCGCTGTTCAGCAATATTCTATCTTCTGCAGCCTCTGCTGCTGACACCCAGGCAAACAGGGTCTGGAGTGGACCTCAAGCAATCTCCAACAGACGTACAGCTGAGGGTCCTGACTGTTAGAAGGAAAACTATCAAACAGGAAGGACACCTACACCAAAACCCCATCAGTACATCACCAGCATCATCAAAGACCAGAGGCAGATAAAACCACAAAGATGGGGAAAAAGCAGGGCAGAAAAGCTGGAAATTCAAAAAATAAGAGCGCATCTCCCCCGGCAAAGGAGCACAGCTCATCGCCAGCAATGGATCAAAGCTTGACGGAGAATGACTTTGACAAGATGAGAGAAGAAGGCTTCAGTCCATCAAACTTCTTAGAGCTAAAGGAGGAATTACGTACCCAGTGCAAAGAAACTAAAAATCTTGAAAAAAAAGTGGAAGAATTGATGGCTAGAGTAATTATTGCAGAGAAGGTAATAAACGAAATGAAAGAGATGAAAACCATAACACGAGAAATACGTGACAAATGCACAAGCTTCAGTAACCGACTCAATCAACTGGAAGAAAGAGTATCAGTGATTGAGGATCAAATGAACGAAATGAAGCGAGAAGAGAAACCAAAAGAAAAAAGAAGAAAAAATAAATGAACAAAGCCTGCAAGAAGTATGGGATTATGTAAAAAGACCAAATCTACCTCTGATTGGGGTGCCTGAAAGTGAGGGGGAAAATGGAACCAAGTTGGAAAACACTCTTCAGGATATCATCCAGGAGAACTTCCCCAACCTAGTAGGGCAGGCCAACATTCAAATCCAGGAAATACAGAAAACGCCACAAAGATACTCCTCGAGAAGAGCAACTCCAAGACACATAATTGCCAGATTCACCAAAGTTGAAATGAAGGAAAAAATCTTAAGGGCAGCCAGAGAGAAAGGTCGGGTTACCCACAAAGGGAAGCCCATCAGACTAACATCAGATCTCTCAGCAGAAACTCTACAAGCCAGAAGAGAGTGGGGGCCAATATTCAACGTTCTTAAAGAAAAGAATTTTAAACCCAGAATTTCATATCCAGCCAAACTAAGTTTCATAAGTGAAGGAGAAATAAAATCCTTTACAGATAAGCAAATGATTAGAGATTTTGTCACCACTAGGTCTGCCTTACAAGAGACCCTGAAGGAAGCACTAAACATGGAAAGGAACAACCGGTACCAGCCATTGCAAAAACATGCCAAAATGTAAAGACCATTTAGGCTAGGAAGAAACTGCATCAACTAACGAGCAAAATAACCAGTTAATATCATAATGGCAGGATCAAGTTCACACATAACAATATTAACCTTAAATGTAAATGGACTAAATGTTCCAATTAAAAGACACAGACTGGCAAACTGGATAAAGACTCAAGACCCATCAGTCTGCTGTATTCAGGAGACCCATCTCACATGCAGAGACATACCTAGGCTCAAAATAAAGGGATGGAGGAAGATTTACCAAGCAAATGGAGAACAAAAAAAAGCAGGGGTTGCAATACTAGTCTCTGATAAAACAGACTTTAAACCATCAAAGATCAAAAGAGACAAAGAAGGCCATTACATAATGGTAAAAGGATCAATTCTACAGGAAGAGCTAACTATCCTAAATATATATGCACTCAATACAGGAGCACCCAGATTCATAAAGCAAGTCCTTAGAGACTTACAAAGAGACTTAGACTCCCATACAATAATAATGGGAGACTTCAACCCTCCACTGTCAACATTAGACAGATCAACGAGACAGAAAGTTAACAAGGATATCCAGGAATTGAACTCAGCTCTGCAGCAAGCAGACCTAACAGACATCTATAGAACTCTCCACCCCAAATCAACAGAATATACATTCTTCTCAGCACCACATCGCACTTATTCCAAAATTGACCACATAATTGGAAGTAAAGCACTCCTCAGCAAATGTACAAGAACAGAAATTATAACAAACTGTCTCTCAGACCACAGTGCAATCAAACTAGAACTCAGGACTAAGAAACTCAATCAAAACCATTCAACTACATGGAAACTGAACAACCTGCTCCTGAATGACTACTGGGTACATAACGAAATGAAGGCAGAAATAAAGATGTTCTTTGAAACCAATGAGAACAAAGATACAGCATACCAGAATCTCTGGGACACATTTAAAGCAGTGTGTAGAGGGAAATTTATAGCACTAAATGCCCACAAGAGAAAGCAGGAAAGATCTAAAATTGACACTCTAACATCACAATTAAAAGAACTAGAGAAGCAAGAGCGAACACATTCAAAACCTAGCAGAAGGCAAGAAATAACTAAGATCAGAGCAGAACTGAAGGAGATAGAGACACAAAAAAACCTCCAAAAAATCAATGAATCCAGGAGTTGGTTTTTTGAAAAGATCAACAAAATTGACAGACCGCTAGCAAGACTAATAAAGAAGAAAAGAGAGAAGAATCAAATAGACGCAATTAAAAATGATAAAGGGGATATCACCACCAACCCCACAGAAATACAAACTACCATCAGAGAATACTATAAACACCCCTATGCAAATAAACTAGAAAATCTAGAAGAAATGGATAATTTCCAGGACACTTACACTCTTCCAAGACTAAACCAGGAAGAAGGTGAATCCCTGAATAGACCAATAGCAGGCTCTGAAATTGAGGCAATAATTAATAACCTCCCAACCAAAAAAAGTCCAGGACCAGATGGATTCACAGCTGAATTCTACCAGAGGTACAAGGAGGAGCTGGTACCATTCCTTCTGAAACTATTCCAATCAATACAAAAAGAGGGAATCCTCCCTAACTCATTTTATGAGGCCAACATCATCCTGATACCAAAGCCCTGGCAGAGACACAACAAAAAAAGAGAATTTTAGACCAATATCCCTCATGAACATCGATGCAAAAATCCTCAATCAAATCCTGGCAAACCGGATTCAGCATCACATTAAAAAGCTTATCCACCATGATCAAGTGGGCTTCATCCCTGGGATGCAAGGCTGGTTCAACATTCGCAAATCAATAAACATAATCCAGCATATAAACAGAACCAAAGACAAGAACCACATGATTATCTCAATAGATGCAGAAAAGGCTTTTGACAAAATTCAACAGCCCTTCATGCTAAAAACACTCAATAAATTCGGTATTGATGGAACGTACCTCAAAATCATAAGAGCTATTTATGACAAACCCACAGCCAATATCATACTGAATGGGCAAAAACTAGAAAAATTCCCTTTGAAAACTGGCACAAGACAGGGATGCCCTCTCTCACCACTCCTATTCAACATAGTGTTGGAAGTTCTGGCTAGGGCAATCAGGCAAGAGAAAGAAATCAAGGGTATTCAGTTAGGAAAAGAAGAAGTCAAATTGTCCCTCTTTGCAGATGACATGATTGTATATTTAGAAAATCCCATTGTCTCAGCCCATAATCTCCTTAAGCTGATAAGCAACTTCAGCAAAGTCTCAGGATACAAAATTAATGTGCAAAAATCACAAGCATTCTTATACACCAGTAACAGACAAACAGAGAGCCTAATCAGGAATGAACTTCCATTCACAATTGCTTCAAAGAGAATAAAATACCTACGAATCCAACTTACAAGGATGTAAAGGACCTCTTCAAGGAGAACTACAAACCACTGCTCAGTGAAATAAAAGAGGACACAAACAAATTGAAGAACATACCATGCTCATGGATAGGAAGAATCAATATCGTGAAAATGGCCATACTGCCCAAGGTAATTTATAGATTCAATGCCATCCCCATCAAGCTACCAACGAGTTTCTTCACAGAATTGGAAAAAACTGCTTTAAAGTTCATATGGAACCAAAAAAGACTCCGCATCTCCAAGACAATCCTAAGTCAAAAGAACAAAGCTGGAGGCATCATGATACCTGACTTCAAACTATACTACAAGGCTACAGTCACCAAAACAGCATGGTACTGGTACCAAAACAGAGATATAGACCAATGAAACAGAACAGAGCCCTCAGAAATAATACCACACATCTACAGTAATCTGATCTTTGACAAACCTGAGAAAAACAAGAAATGGGGAAAGGATTCCCTATTTAATAAATGGTGCTGGGAAAATTGGCTAGCCATAAGTAGAAAGCTGAAACTGGATCCTTTCCTTACTCCTTATACGAAAATTAATTCAAGATGGATTAGAGACTTAAATGTTAGACCTAATACCATAAAAACCCTAGAGGAAAACCTAGGTAGTACCATTCAGGACATAGGCATGGGCAAAGACTTCATGTCTAAAACACCAAAAGCAACGGCAGCAAAAGCCAAAATTGACAAATGGGATCTCATTAAACTAAAGAGCTTCTGCACAGCAAAAGAAACTACCACCAGAATGAACAGGCAACCTACAGAATGGGAGACAATTTTTGCAATCTACTCATCTGACAAAGGGCTAATATCCAGAACCTACAAAGAACTCAATCAAATTTACAAGAAAAAAACAAACAGCCCCATCAAAAAGTGGGCAAAGGATATGAACAGACATTTCTCAAAAGAAGACATTCATACAGCCAACAGACACATGAAAAAATGCTCATCATCACTGGCCATCAGAGAAATGCAAATCAAAACCACAATGAGATACCATCTCACACCAGTTAGAATGGCAATCATTAAAAAGTCAGGAAACAACAGGTGCTGGAGAGGATGTGGAGAAATAGGAACACTTCTACACTGTTGGTGGGATTGTAAACTAGTTCAACCATTATGGAAAACAGTATGGCGATTCCTCAAGGATCTAGAACTAGATGTACCATATGACCCAGCCATCCCATTACTGGGTATATACCCAAAGGATTATAAATCATGCTGCTATAAAGACACATGCACACGTATGTTTATTGCGGCACTATTCACAATAGCAAAGACTTGGAATCAACCCAAATGTCCATCAGTGACAGACTGGATTAAGAAAATGTGGCACATATACACCATGGAATACTATGCAGCCATAAAAAAGGATGAGTTTGTGTCCTTTGTAGGGACATGGATGCAACTGGAAACCATCATTCTTAGCAAACTATCACAGGAACAGAAAGCCAAACACCGCATGTTCTCACTCATAGGTGGGAATTGAACAATGAGATCACTTGGACTCGGGAAGGGGAACATCACACACCGGGGCCTATCATGGGGAGGGGGGATTGCATTGGGAGTTATACCTGATGTAAATGACGAGTTGATGGGTGCTGACGAGTTGATGGGTGCAGCACAGCAACATGGCACAAGTATACATATGTAACAAACCTGCACGTTATGCACATGTACCCTAGAACTTAAAGTATAATAATAAAAAATAATAAAAATAATAAAAAATAAAAAATAAAGTTATGAAACGTATTTACTGGATAAACTCCAGTGATTTGTATAGTGATTTGTAACATGTGTTCCTGAAAGAAACGATACAGAAATAAATAGCATTATAAAAAAAAAAAAAGAATTAGATTGCCATTACACTTTTCAAAGTCGAATACCAAACAAAACAACTATGAATCAATCTTTATAAAAATACGCAATGAAAGAAAATGTGAAACAAGGATTTTATATCCAATCAAGCTGTTCTTCAAAGAGCAAGAATAGTGCAAATATTTTCAACATATAAGAACGTAGGAGATTCCAAATGTGGCAGCCCTTTTTGAGGAATTTGCTAGAGCGTGAACTTCACAAAAGTGATCATTGGGAAAGCTCTAATAGAACTGATGATGAGCTTTTTTTTTTTTTTTTTGACAAAATCTCACTCTATTGCCCAGGTTGGAGTGTAGTGGCACAATCATAGCTCATTGCAGCCTTGAACTCCTCGGCTCAACGGAGGGATCCTCCCACCTCAGTCTCCCAAGTAGCTGGGACTACAGGTACAAGCCACCAAGCCTGGTTAATTAAAAAAAATTTTTGTAGAGACAGGTTGTCCCTTTGATGTCAAGGCTGGTCTCAATCTCCTGGCCTCAAGCAATCCTCTCTCCTTAGGCTCCCAAAGTACTAGCCTTACAGGCATGAATCACCACACCCAGGTGCATTTTAAAATATATAAATGTACACATAAGACTGAAACAAATGTAGGATAAGGGTAGAAAATTAAGGTATAAATATTATATCTTGTCAAAAGTAGACATTAAGCAACTAAAAAACAACAAAGTACAACAATTAAGGAAAGAGGAAAAATAGGAAAAGCTTGGTGCTATATAAGCAACATACGGGCACTAAAGGACGCTGGGGGAAAAAATGGTATCAACCAGATAGTTAAAGCATAGATAAGAAAACGGGGACTAAAGATACTTTTAAAAAGAATAAATACAAAGGTAACCACTAGAATAAAAACACAAACCTTCCTAGACTGTACAAATAATAAATAAATAGCGCAAATGATGTACATCTCATACAGAAAAAAACAAACAAATACAAAACACACATAATTAAAAGTATCAGGACAAAGCATATTTGTTATATTGATACATGTGAATACATTTAACTCCCCATTTAAAGAAATCCATTTTCAATTTGGTTTACAAAACAAGACCCAAATACACGCATTAAAGAAGAGGCAATTTGAAAGCAAAGTAATTCAATGAGGTTAAAACTAGAAGAATAAATACTTTACCCTATTTCTCTCATTAAGTATAAATTAAAATTCTAATTTTTTTTCTTTTTTGGGTATTTTTTTGTTTTGTTTTGAGATGGAGTCTTGCTCTATTGCTAGGCTGGAGTGCAGTCGTGCAATCTCGGCTCACTGCAACCGCCACCTCCCTGGTTCAGGTGATTCTTATATATCTCATATATCCCACACTCAGATCTGAAAAAGCCAGCAATGTAGAAAAGTCAAGAGGTACCAACAGAGCAAACCAACTGTGGTCCACACCTACCCATGGCCAAGTGGGGGGGCCTAGACTTCCATCTCATGAGACTTCAACTCAACGGAAAAGCTGAAAAACTATTTCAAAAAATAAAAGAATTAAGTATGGTGGCAGGATACAAAATAAGTATACACAAATCAATGGACCTTGTATATCAAACAAGAAAGTGTGAAAATTAGAATTAGACTATAAAATTTGTATTACATTATGATATGTTAAAATATCAAGGAACAAATTTAAGAAATATTTGTAGAAAGCTTTACAGTGCTACTGAGAGACCAAAAACAGACTTGAACACATAGAAAGTTCAGCGGAAAATAAGAAAGATGCTAATGCCAGGGTTATGAGAGGACTCCAATAGCCGCCACTTCAGGGGGCATACAGGAATTAGTAAGATAGAGGTGAGATCCAGAGAAGGTGAGTGGGGTCTTCCCAAAACATTTGAGGCTATGAATCTTGCTAATGATGAACCGTCAATTCCAAAGAGCCAAGTGTGAAGACTTCAGGGGTTTGGAAGGCGGACAATAGAGAATAGGGGATCTACAGAGCTGGGCATGGTGTGAAAATAAAGACTGACCCTGGTATCTGGTGCTTCTTGTGATAACTGACAAAAGCAATAGTAAGAGACATAATGAGATTAGTCTTAGTGAACTCAAGGCAAATAGTTTTGGAGAGTCTGTGAACAGAGGGAATAGGGACTAGTTGATGGATATATCAGGCTCTCTCTTCACCCCTGACAACAGATGATTTCTCAGGCCAGAATACCTTGGGATCATTTATTTTTTGGTTTATCAAACTTCTCTTATAGCCTATATCCAAATTCAAACATATATTATGGACAGAGAGAAGATTTTTGCAATTCATATAGTATGCAACAAGAGAACGGTATTTGAAATACATATGGAACTCCTAATATTCTATAAGACAATCTACAAAAAGGAGGCAAAACTGAAATGCTAATAAACATATGAAAATTTGTACAAATATGTACAAAATCATTTTTAATCAGATACATGAGAAATAAAATAAGCAGATACTTTGGCTTATCATTAGATAAGCCGAAATTTTAAAATGTGATGACAGCAAGTATTGAGAGGTAACTGGAAAACAGGAACTCTCAGTCACTTCTGTGACAATGTTTTTTAGGATATCTAGTACTCTTGACACTGAGTGTAGTCTGAAACCCAGAAAATCCACTTCTCAGGGTAAATTTTAGAAATGTTCTTGTCTCTATAAGAAGACATGTATGAGATATCTATGTGGTCAAGTTCATAATAAACAAAAACTAGAAACAAAGTAAACATCTAACAGAGAATGAATGACAAAGTCAGTTATGTTACATGTCTATAATAGAACACTAAATAACAGAGAAAATAAATGAACTGATTATGTGCTAAAATTATGTACTGTTGAGAGTGAAAACACAAGTATCAAAGAAGATATGTATAATGTAGTACTATCTTTCTACAGCTTACAAATACAAAACAAAATAAAAGACCTTGTGTATTCTTTATGGGCACATGCATATAAGTGTAAAAGTATAAAAACATGGACTACAGGGCTATACACCAGCTTCAAGATAGTGCCAGTCTCTGGGGATGAAGGGAGAAAAATGAGATAGGAAAGGTCGAACTGAATCTTTATTTTATTTAAACAGAACAACCCGCAACAAATACAGTACAATGATATTTTTTGTTCATTCTGAGAGGTAAGCACCTAAGTGTCTGTTATATAGTCCTAGATACTTTCTGTATCTAGGATTATTTCACTTTTTAAATTTTAGTTTCTATTTGGATTTCAGAAAGAATAGGAATCTACAAAAAATATTTTGTATGTTGTCCCTTAAAAGCAGATATTTTGGCATTCATCTTAAAATCCCAAGTGCCTTCAAACAGGCTATTCAATTAATATTATGTAACTAAGTAAATAATAAATAAATAAATGAATGAATGAATCCCACTTCTAAGTGCCTCTGCTTTTCCACATAAATCACAAAACATAAAAGAAATGAAGAGTAATTAATATATATAGGGCAATATACATATAATACAACTCAATCTTCGTTTTTGCTTTCTGTCAATGCTATTTGTGACTGGGCCTTTAATGCTCTGGACTTTTTGCCTACTTCTGCCTCTGTCCACCTAGTGAACTTGACCTTTGCACTACATCTGTGGATGGGACAGATGTCTCCCATCGAGGGGATAACCAGTTTCAGATCCTGTTCTCCAGACCTGCCTTGATGTCTTCCACGTTCCAAAATGACATGCAAAATTATATAAGCAATGGCTTTAAATTTTATTTCCCATTTGTTTTTAAAGTTGTTGAAACAATACCATTCTTAGAGTGGTAGACTACTTGTTAGACTACTTATTAAAAGCAGGGAGAACTTTGGGAGGCCGAGGCGGGCGGATCATGAGGTCAGAAGATCGAGACCATCCTGGCTAACATAGTGAAACTCCGTCTCTACTAAAAATACAAAAAATTAGCCGGGCGTGGTGGCAGGCGCCTGTAGTCCCAGGTTCTCAGGAGGCTGAGGCAGGAGAATGGCGTGAACCCAGGAGGCAGAGGTTGCAGTGAGCCGAGACCGCGCCACTGCACTCCAGCCGAGGCAACAGAGCGAGACTCTGTCTCAAAAAAAAAAGGGGGGGTGCGGTGGGGAGAAAAACCAGAAAAGAAATAAATGCTAATTCTTAACATATGTTTAAAAATCATTGCCACTAAATTTTCAAGAGTTATTTGCTTATGTAAGGGAAATTTTACCCAAGCTACTGCAAAGAATTTGCCAATTATATTGCATAATAATATTACCAAAAATTGGGAATTAGAGTAAAATATTGATTTTTCTGGGCATGTGAGATTTCTCAAGGAGGTAGACACAAAATAATGTCTCTTCAGGAAAGGTTGTATTAAAAGATATTTTTATAGTTCTCAAAGATATCAAAGTTCACTTTGGGAGCCCCAGGTGGGTGGATCACAAGGTCAGAAGTTCAAGACCAGCCTGGCCAAGATGGTGAAACCCTGTCTCTACTAAAAATACAAAAATTAGCTGGGCATGGTGGCGGGCACCTGTAATCCCAGCTACTCAGGAGGCTGAGACAGAGAATTGCTTGAACCCGGGAGGTGGAGGTTGCAGTGAGCCGAGATCGCACCACTACATCCAGTCTAGGTGACAGAGCAAGACTCCATCTCAAAAAAAAAAAAAAAAGAAAAGAAAGAAACAAAATCAAAGTCATATTTTCCATCTGATAAAGTACCTCTTGAATTTGAAAACTATACTATATTTGTATTATCTGCTCAACTACAAGATGACTTTGGGATTATATCTTTATAAAAAGAAAACTGCTTTATGCCATTAAATGCCCTATCTTCTTATCTTTGTGATATTCTTTAACTAGGATAGCGTTTAGGCACTAATCTTTTCCTGAGTTTTACACTTAGCTCACTTTTCTTTTTACTCCCATTTCCTCATCAATATCATTTATTCATGTCTTTTAACCATTGGTTACATACATAGGATTTTGATGCCAGTATTTCTAGCCGACTTCACTCCGACAATCTGACTTGTCTAACAGCTTACTGGATGTATCACAAATACTGTAAACTCAGTAGGTCCCCCCAAAAATTAATTTACCCATAATTTATTTCTTAATCTATTTTCTCTGTCTTGATTTTTTTAATTTTATTATTATTTTTTTTTTTTTTGAGACTGAGTCTCACTCTACTGCCCAGTCTGGAGTGCACTGGTGCAATTTCAGCTCACTGCAACTTCCGCCTCCTGAGTTCAAGTGATTCTCCTGCCTCAGTCTCCTAAGTAGCTGGAATTACAGGTGCCAACCACCATGGCTGGCTAACTTTTGTATTTTTAGTACAGAAGCAGTTTCACCATCTTGACCAGGATGGTCTCAAACTCCTGACCTCAAGTGATGAAGTAATCTGACCATCTCGGCCTCCGAAAGTGCTGGGATTACAGGTGTGAGCTACCACGCCAGGCCTGTCTTGATTTTTAATGCCTTATCTATTATACTGTAAGTCCAAAATTCTTTCCTTTCCCGTTCCAAAATCCTGTTGATTCTACCTCTAACTGTGTGCCAAACAACTTACCTTCATTTCAGCTGTCCCTTGGTCATAATTCTCTCTCACTTGACTTGAAATGTTCCCCAAATGAGCTCTATGTCTTTTACTTCTCCCCATTTCATGTAAACTATCATCCAAACTGTTTCCACTACAATCTTCTAAGAATCCAGTTCTGTCCTATATCACCTAATCAGTCTCATCAATGACTTTTTATCCCTATCAGGATAAGAATCCAGATTTCTTAGAATGGTCCTTTTTACTTTTCCATGTATATCTCCTACTGCCTTCCCCCTCCAGGACATGAGTCTTCTTAATATATTATCTTTATATCCCTTAACACAATGTTTAGCAAAAGCAGACATTTGATAAATATTTTTCAAGTAAAAAAATAAAAGAATGAATGAATATTTACCTTAACACATAACCGTGTTTCATGCCTTTTAGTCTTTTGCACAAGTCTTGAAAACCTTCACACCCCACACCATGGTGCTGCTTCCCGCTATCCCTATCTGTCAAACAGTTACCTATTTATTAATATCTTTCCATACCCAGCTCAACTGTCACTTCCTCCAATGTCTTCACTCACCCCTCCCTACCAAATAGAGCAAAACAGTTCCTTTCCTCTAATATCAAAATACTTTATCATAGTAATGCTATTGTATTACACAACAAGCAATTGTCATTAACTTGTTTACGTATCTTCTTTCTTAATAGGCTTAAGGGTAAGAACCGTATTTCATTCGACTTATACGTTCCCAAAGCTTAGCATAGAAATTGACATATAGTAATATAGAAGGGGTAGTAAATAATTTTTCAATGAATAAAGAAACAAAAATATGAATCAAAACACAAAAAAATTGGTAAGGGATTTCAAATGATCCTAACTTTGTCTAAAAATGAAATTAAAACATATACTTTTCAAATTCAAAAATCTTGATTGTAATTTTTATTGCTTATTTGTATTCCTAAATTTCTGCCTTTTTCATCTTGGAACAGAGGTCTCAGCACACCATATCATGGTCTACACACTAAAGTACCCTGACTAATTTCTAGACCAAACAAAATGAACTAAGCTTGAAATCAGAGTGCAAATGTTTACCCAAAATGAACTCTAACGGTTTATCCATCACACATTACTGGGTAATGAGAAGTATTTGGTATCTGAGTGTGCATAGTTTTCCTTAGAGGAGTCCAAGGTTTGATTTTAAGCAGAAGACATTCCTTTAATTTTGTAAGTCAAAATGTTCTTACAATCAAAGACAGTTGGGTATTTGTGGGGTGAAGACCAAAAGGACATAATAGTAGGCACATGGTATGTAGTAGATAAATATTTGCCAAATAGGTCTGTTGATTATTTGTGGTTGAATAAAATAGGGTAAATCCATGTTATTTCCTGTTTACTGTTCCTTAATTAACAGAGAGGATTTTGAGAAGCTATCCTTACTCACCCGGATGTCCTATTTTTCTTTATAGAAAGACTCTATATTAACTCGTTCTCTAACATGAATGCTGCAAAAGTACTCTATGAGAACAAATTATTACATATGAAAATTATGAAATAAAATGTTTTTTGCATTTATATATATATGTATATATATAAAATATGCGCGCACACACACACACACACACACACACACACGTTACATATGCAACTCATACACTCACTCCTAAAATGTTAAGAAGAAAATGTAAGTTGAGATCATGCCCATGGTCAGGAGGAGGGTGTTAAAAAAAAAAAAAGGAGGTTCAGAGATGAGGGAAGAATTTTTTTTTGGAGATTCCATGAACAAGCATGTAGGAGAAGATCCCTGTCCTGGTGAGGCTCTTACAGCTGAAACAAATATCTGAGGCAGCTCTGGCTATGAACCTCATGATTTTGCCCAATTGAGGAAACAAGACTTTGGTCACCACCTGCTAGTGCCCTCAAACAGGCCTGCGTTAAGATGAAACAGTCTTAGTCTTACATGGACTCCTTCCATTTCATAATTCTCTGAAGAGCACCCCCTACAAAGCCCAGAAAGCTCCTCAAACCTGTCTTTTCACCCTGGGTCATTCATTTCTTAGCCACCTCTCTACACGCACAAAGTCAATAAAAGGAGTAGTTGATCTTTCCACTCTGCTGCCTTCTGTCTTCTTTGATCTTATTATGGGGAGAATGAAGAATTGAGCCCTGCTGTAATTAGAGCCCCTGCTGTAATTTTAGTTTGTCTATAAATAATAGCCTTGGAACAAAATGATCTGCCAAGGAGAAAATCTAAGGAAACTGCAAGAGGCATTTGACACTCAAATCAGAGACTGCCTACAGCTTTCCAGAGCTTAGAAGCCAAGCTCCAAGAAGAGTCAAGAATGGCTTTTCCAAAATCATCAGTTGACTAACAGTTGACTAACCAAGCCAAGAGGAGACCCTTCACCCAGAACCAAATTTGCCAGCACTTTGATCTTGGGTTTTTAGCCTTTAGAACTGTGAGAAAATAAATTTCTGTTGTTTAAGTCACTCAGCCCGTGATATTTTAGTATGGCAGTCACAGCAGACTAATACATAAAAAGAAACCAAAAAAATTACTCAATACCAGAATCGAGTATTTTGTGCATGCGCACACGTGTGCACGCACATACACATATAATTTATATATATCAATTTAAAACATAATTTATATAATTATAATGTATGTTATAAATCATCTTATTATGTTATAATTTATTTATATAAATTATTGTTATAATTTAAATTCTGCACAGATTTTATGATTCCATTTAAATTCCACATAGATATTACTGGGGGAAACCAGCCCCCAATAATTCAACATAGGTTCTTTTCTGTTTTCCCTAAGTGTCGGCCGGTCTGAGAAATAAAGGGAAAGAGTACAAAAGAGAGAAATTTTAAAGCTGGGTGTCCGGGAGAGACAGCACATGTTGGCAGGTTCTGTGATGCCCCTCAAGTCACAAAACCCGCAAGTTTTTATTAGTGATTTTCAAACGGGAGGGAGTGTACAAATAAGGTGTGGGTCACAGAGATCACATGCTTCACAAGGTAATAAAATATCACAAGGGAAATGGGGGCAGAGTGAGATCACAGGACCGGGGTGAAATTAAAATTGCTAATGAAGTTTCAGGCACGCATTGTCATTGATAACACCTTATCAGGAGACAGGGTTTGAGAGCAGACAACTGGTCTGACTAAAATTTACTAGGCAGGAATTTCCTCGTCCTAAGAGGCTTGGGAGCACTACAGGAGACCGAGGCTTATTTCATCTCTTATCTGCAACCGTATAAGACAGACATTCCAAGAGTGGCCATTTTAGAGACCTACCCCTGGGAATGCATTCTCTTTCTCAGGGCTGTTCCTTGTTGAGAAAAAGAATTCAGCGATATGTCTCCTATTCACTTTTGTAAGAGAAATATGGCTCTGTTCCACCTGGCCATCAGGCAGTCAGACCTAATGATTATCTCCCTTATTCCCTGAACATCGCTGTTATCCTGTTCTTTCTTCAAGGTGCTCAGATTTCATATTGTTTAAACAAACATGCTTTATGAACAATTTGTGCAGTTAACACAATCATCACAGGGTCCTCAGCTTACAAAAATGATGGGATTAAGAGATTAAAGTAAAGACAGTCATAGGAAATCACAAGAGTATTGATTAGGGAAGTGATAAATGTCCATGAAATCTTCACAATTTATGTTCAGAGATCGCAGTAAAGACAGGCATAAGAAATTATAAAAGTATTAATTTGGGGAACTAATAAATGTCCATGAAATCTTCACAATTTATGTTCTTCTGCCATGGCTTCAGTCAGTCCCTCCATTCAGGATCCTTGACTTCCCGCAAAAAAAAAAAAAAAAAAAAAAAAAAAAAAAAACAACACTTTTCTCTGTTACATTATTATTGTTTTACCGGACAGTTAATACTCTACTTGAAAAAAGTGAAAGGAAAATCAATACAGTACACTTCTAATAAGTTAATTCTTCAAAATTCACTTAAATAAAAATGGCTTTACCAGTATTATTTTATGAAATGGAGTTCCTGACTACCCCTTTCTCATGAGCGGTTTTTCAGTACTTGATTCTATTTCTTACCATTTCCATGGCTTCACAAGACTAAATCCAAGCAAAGTTTGGCTCCAGGTAGGAATGTTAAGGTGCAGTGGTCTGCATTCTAGTGAGGTTCCTTTCCTCTCTTCTTTCCTTTTCTTTGTCTCCTTCTAAGAATGACATTTGACTCTAAGCCTCCATAACTAGAAAAAGAATTGATCTTCATTTGTATCTTGAAATGATACTTTAGAGGTAATGACAAAGCCATCAAGGATTGGGTAGTTTTTTTTTTTTTTTTTTTTTTTTTTGAGACAGAGTCTCGCTCTGTCACCCAGGCTGGAGTACAGTGGTGCGATCTCTGCTAACTGCAAGCTCCGCCTCCTGGGTTCATGCCATTCTCCTGCCTCAGCCTCCCAAGTAGCTGGGACTACAGGCACCTACCAACATGTGTGGCCAATTTTTTTTTTTTTTTTTTTTTGGTATTTTTAGTAGAGACAGGGTTTCACTGTGTTCGCCAGGATGGTCTCAATCTCCTGACCTCATGATCCACCCACTTTGGCCTCCCAAAGTGCTGGGATTACAGGTGTGAGCGACTGCACCCAACTAGGATTGGGTAGTTTTAGAGAAAGGTGCTATGAGTGTTAAGTTGCTTAGCAAAATAAATCAAAATTATATCAATACATTTGGTATGTTCCATCCTATAGCTCTCTAGCTCTTTGAAATTCTAATTTTGAAGATAATATGAGATTTTAAGGATAATATGCTTCAGAAATATAAAGCACCTGAGGTACAGGCACCAATCCCAAACATCAGACAGAAGACCAATGAAGCCCTTGAAACTGGAAATCAAAAAATAAAGAAAAAAAAAATTCAGGATAAATCTGGAAATCATCTTTAGTTTTCCTGCAGCTTTTGTAATAAATATGGTATGCCTAAAAAAAGACAAGATTAACCTCAGCTCCCCTTGGTCTGACTACTTCTTAATCTTCCCCTCAACTGTCAAGATGTCACTTATTCTAAAATACAAGACTTAACCAACTTGGAGAAAATTGTTCAACTGTCATATGCAAATAATATTTTCTAAAACAGCATTGTAAATAGATAACCTGTGTCATGGAGGACAGAAACAATTAAAGAATTTGATTAATATTTAGAGATAGGGCAATAGAAAAATCTCAGAAATGCAAAATACATGTATGTTTATCTTCCATGGGTTCATCTCAGTTTCACCATGCTATGTTTTTGACAGTTATTCTTTGAGAGATATGTCTAAGAGGTCAAGAATATCTTCCTAATCTTTCCGGCTCTAGTCTGGGTTAAAAATCCCAACAGAGTCGGGTGGATCATGAGGTCAAGAGATTGAGATCATCCTGGCCAACATGATGAAATCCCCGTCTCTACTAAAAATACAAAAATTACTTCTAGTCTGGGTTAAAAATCCCAACAGATGTGGGTGGATCATGAGGTCAAGAGATCGAGACCATCCTGGCCAACATGATGAAACTCCATCTCTACTAAAAATACAAAAAATTTCGGACGTGGTGGCGGGCGCCTGTAGTCCCAGCTATTCGGGAGGCTGAGGCAGGAGAATAGCTTGAACCTGGGAGGCGGAGTTTTGCAGTGAGCTGAGATCTTGCCACTGCACTCCAGCCTGGCAACAGAGGGAGACTCCTTCTAAAAAAAATAAAAATAAAAAAATAAAAATCCCTGAATGCCCACACTTGCTTCTTTTGTAGCATCTTACATGCAGAATTTCAGATGTGTATTTATTTTTCAGTCTCTCTTCTTGAAAACAAAAATCATTTTAGACTCACCTCACGTGGTGGGGTTGGTGGCTACCCTCAGTATTGCCTGCACGAGTATCTACCAGGAGTGCAACCAATAGATCCAGCAACTTTGTATCATGTTTTCTAGTAAACCTACCAACAGTCACTGTGCATATTCAAGTGGAGAGAAGTCCAAGCAGTGAGGCCACTGCAGCACTGGCCATCCTTTACAGGACTGAGCACCTAATTCGCCTTCCTGTCTCCACTTCCCTGCACCCACTAGGAGTCCTGCAGACACAATCAGCCCGAAGCCAGGGCGGCTTCCTTCCTTTTCTGGCAAGATGGCCTACCGCGAAGCTGGAGTGACTCTGGGCCGGCCGCATTTTTCCTGCCAGATTCTCGCTACCTTGAGTGTTACCAGGTTGATGCCACTTTCACACGAAGTTATCAGCAGACAAGTCACAGTTAATATAGGTACAATTTGTCATGTAGCTCATGAGAAATCCACCCTTGTCAAAGCTATTTCTGGAGTTGAGACCGTCAGGTTCAAAAATGAACTAGAAATAAATATTACAATCAAGCTTGGATATGCTAATGCTAACATTTATAAACTTGATGACCCAAGTTGCCCTAGGCCAGAATGTTATAGATCTTGTGGTAGGACTACATCTGATGAGTTTCCTACAGACATTCCAAGGACCAAAAGGAACTTCAAATTAGTCAGACATGTTTCCTTTGTGGACTGTCCTGGCCACGATATTTTGATGGCTACTGTGCTGGATGGTGCAGCAGTGATGGATGCAGCTCTTCTCTTTATAGCTGAATCTTTTCCTCAGCATCAGACATCTGAACACCTGGCTGCTATAGAGATCATGAAGCTGAAGCGTAATTTGATTCTACAAAATAAAATTGATTTGGTTAAAGAAAGGCTAAAGAACAATGTGAGCAGATCTTTGTATTTGTACAAGGTACAGTAGCAGAGGGAGTTCCCATTATTCCAATTTTAGTTCAGTCGAAATACAGTATTGACATTGTGAGTACATAGTAAAGAAAATTCCAGTACCCTCAAAAGACTTTACTTCAGAACCCCAACTTATTGTTATTAGATTTTTTGATGTCAAAAAACCTGGCTGTGAAGTTGATGACCTTAAGGGAGGTGAAGCTGCTGGTGGTAGTGTGTCGGGAGTTTATTCCTTCTGGTGGGTTGTTGGTCTAGCTGACTTTAAGAAAGGTGGTGCATCTGGAGTTCATTCCTTCCGGTGGGTTCCTGGTCTGGCTGACTTCAGGAATGAAGCTGTAGAGCCTCATGGTGAGTTTTACAGCTCATAGAAGTAGTGTGAACCCAAAGAGTGAGCAGCAGTAAAATCTATTATGAAGAGTGAAAGAACAAAGCTTCCACAGCGTGGAAGGGGACCCAATGGAGTTGCTGCTGCTGGCTCCTGCTGCCAGCTTTTACTCCTTTATTTGGTCCTGCCCGTGTCCTGCTGATTGGTCCATTTTACAGAGTGCTGATTGGTCCATTTTACAGAGTGCTGATTGGTCCATTTTTGCAGAAGGCTGATTAGTGCATTTACAATACTGTAGCTAGACACAGAGCACTGATTGGTGCATTTACAATCCTGTAGGTAGACACAGAGTGCTGATTGGTGCATTTACAATCCTTTAACTAGACAGAAAAGTTCTCCAAGTCCCCACCGAACCCAGAAAGTCCAGCTGGCTTCACCTCTCATTAGTCTCCTAAAAGGAGTGTTAAAGGTGGGCCAGGAGATAGAAGTCAGACCTGGTATTGTCTCCAAAGACAGTGAAGGAAAACTCACGTGTAAACCAATCTTTTCCAAAATTGTATCACTTTTTGGCGAGCATAATGATCTACAATATTCTGCTCCAGGCAGTCTTAGTGGAGTTGGAACAAAAATTGACCCCACTTTGTGCCGGGCTGACAGAATGGTGGGGTAAGCACTTGGTGCATTCAGAACCTTACATGAGACATTCACAGAATTCGAAATTTCCTGTTTCCTACTTAGTCAGCTTCTAGGTGTACGTACTGAAGAAGACAAGACAGCAGCAAAGGTACAAAAGCTGTCTAAGAATGAAGTGCTCATGGTGAACATAGGATCCCTGTCAACAGGAGGAAGATGTAATGCTGTCAAGGCTGATTTGGATAAAATTATTTTGACCAATCTAATGTGCACAGAAGTAGGAGAAAAAATTTCCCTTATCCAAACAATTGGAAAATACTGACATTTAATTGGTTGGGGTCAAATAAGAAGAGAAGTGACAATCAAGCCAACAGTAGATGACGACAGAAGAATACCAGTTAAATAATACATTTAGATGGAGTTAGAAGTTGTAATTTCTCTTACCAACCAAGGGGCTTATTTTCAAGGCAGTACTGTGAAATTGATTTCACAGTTCATTACCTTAGTAGGTAGCAGTAAGCTTATTCTCATTTTTTTGGTTGTGAAAACCTAACAGGATCTACAACTAATGTAAAAATTGGCATGATGTTTGATTAAATCTACATTTTAGCAGAAGTTAAGCATTCCCATATGTCTAAATTATACATCAATGCAGTTTGAAATGAAACTTTGCTACAACCAGCCTTTGCTGTAGTACACATACATACCACTGAAACTCCCTGAAATAAAGATTTTCTTTTATTTCATGATTTGTCTTTGCGTGACTCCAGGCAGAAGGACTATCGTACCAGCAAAAAAAGAAAAAGAAAAAAGAAAAAAAAAAAACACAAATTCTCTTTGAAGACCAACTCCCTTTTCTTTGGCCTCATATTTTATGTTGTTTTATCTTTGAAATTTTGCCTGAAAAGGAAATTAATGGGTTCAAATGAAGCTATTCTTTAGAGCATGAATGCTTGTTCCCATGGACAAATCTTCTTTCCCCTTACCAACTTCCTTGCCTGAAAAACAGGAAACCAGAGTCAGAGGTTATCTGCCACTCCCTGCCTTGAGATTATTTCTGCATTGTTTAATGCCTGAAACCCAATAGTCTTTCTCCATTGGAAAATACGGTTATACCACATGATTCTAGATGAGTAACAAAGATCTTTCTAGGCCTTCATTTTATGGTTTTTTTTTTTTTTTTTAACTGTTAAATTGTGGTCATGACATAGATTCTAATATTCCTAATCTTTGGATGTTTCAAAAAGTAAAAAATGTTAGAAAGTAATGAGGGAGTCTTTCTGATTTTTAACTTATTCCCCATGTCGCTGTACTTACGGTACTTCTTTTTTGTTTGTTTGTTTGTTTTGTTTTGTTTTTTTGAGACAGAGTCTTGCTCTGTCTCCCAGGCTGGAGTGCAGTGGCACGATCCCGGCTAATTGCAACCACCACCTCCTGGGGTCAAGTGATTCTCCTACCTCAGCCTCCTGAGTAGCTGGGAATACAGGCACCTGCCACCTCGTCTGGCTGATCTTTGTATTTTTCTTTTTCTTTTTTTTTTTTTTTTTTTTTTTTTTGAGACGGAGTCTCGCTCTGTCACCCAGGCTGGAGTGCAGTGGCCGGATCTCAGCTCACTGCAAGCTCCGCCTCCCGGGTTTACGCCATTCTCCTGCCTCAGCCTCCCGAGTAGCTGGGACTACAGGCGCCGGCCACCACTCCCGGCTAATTTTTTTTGTATTTTCAGTAGAGACAGGGTTTCACTGTGTTAGCCAGGATGGTCTCAATCTCCTGACCTCGTGATCCGCCCGTCTCGGCCTCCCAAAGTGCTGGGATTACAGGCTTGAGCCACCGCGCCCAGCCGATCTTTGTATTTTTCATAAAGACAGGGTTTCACCATGTTGGCCAGGCTGGTCTTGAACTCCTGACCTCAAGTGATCTGCCTGCCTTAGCCTCTCAAAGTGCTTGGATTATAGGCATGAGCCGCTGCACCTGGCTTGTTTTTCTTTATTTATGTTTTTGCTTCATAAAAGGTTCTGTTGAGCAGTGATTCCCAGCTGTGGCTGATATAGAATTGCTAGGCAAGCTTTAAAAAAAAAATGCCCCACAGAGATTCTGATTTAATTGGCTTGGAGTAGAACTCAGGCGTTGATATCTTTAAAAATTGTCCCCAGTGTTGAGAAACAAATTTGGAGAGTTGAGAAGTAGCTATATTAAATTACAGAATCTTACTGAGTAGTCTGGTAATACTCTTTGCTTTGCTTAAATTTGCATTGAGATGGGATCTGAAGCCACTGTCATCATATTGTGCTCCTTTGAATGTTCAAGTTTCGTTGTAGAAATTTAGAAGCTCTATGTTTATCTAAGTTGATGTTTTGAGGAAGCATATTAATTTTATATACTTGACTGACTGTGAAGGTTGTGTTGTAGCATGAGAAACACAAATAAAACAATCCTAAACGAAAAATTAATTTTAAAACAATTTTAAGGGATTTAAAGTAGGGAAAATATGTACAGATATTGGAACTTTTATTGCTGAGTAGGAATTTGTGCAGTTGTATTTGTATTGTTGAACAAAAAACTATGTCCATAGGTGAATTTTTTCATTTATTATTTATTTTACTTTATTTTTTTGGACAGGGTTTCACTCTGTCGCCGAGGTGGGAGTGCAGTGACATGATCTCAGTTGACTGCAAACTTTGCCTCCCGGGCTCAAGCAATACTCCTGCCTTAGCCTCCCAAGTAGCTGTGATTACAGGCATGTACCACCACACTCGGCAATTTTTTTTTTCTTTTTCTTTTTCTTTTTTTTTTTTTTGAGTAGAGACAGAGTTTCACCATGCTGGCCAGGCTATTCTCAAACTCCTGACCTCAAGTGATCTCCCCACCTCAACCACCCAAGGTGCTGGGATTACAGGCATGAGCCACTGTGCCCGCCCTGTTCATAGGTGAAATTCTTTTGAAAAGCAGTTCTATTATAGCAGATTCTATATTTAAGCAATGAGCTGAACAACCTGGGTTTTCTTTTTGTTTTCACATAAAATCTGCTTGTAAATAGAAAAACCATATCGTGATCATTAATATAAAGAAATGCAAACAAATTATCAGAACATAAAATCAATACATTAATTAAAAGAAATTAATTTTTTAATTAAAAATTAATTTTTAATTTATTTTTTTGGACAGGGTTTCACTCTGTCGCCCAGGTGGGAGTGCAGTGACATGATCTCAATTGACTGCAATTGAGAAAAAGAAAATTAACAGAGCATGTTGCTGAGACTTTGTTTATATCTATACCTCAAGATTGTATTATTGGTGGTTTCATTTTACAAAAGAAGGATGGAAGGAAGGGAAGAGGGAGAAAGAAGGGAGGGAAAAATTATTTATAATCCAGACTTTTGAGCACATATTTAATGTTCAGAAATCCATGGATTTCCTATTTTACAGTTATCTCTAATACCGATCTGCCAGGACTTAGTATTTTTATCTTATTTTTTCTTTAATTAAAATTATGTTCTTATGTAGAAGGTCTGAGAATTACCTATGAAACTGTATAAAATATAGATGTTCAGAACTCATCCAGGCTTACTAAATTTCCAAGTGCAGGAATCAAGCATTTATATATTTCTCTAATTACAGGTGATTCAGGTATACATCTTGGTTAAAACCCAGTGCTCCAGCTGGGCGTGGTGGCTCACGCCTGTAAGCCCAGCACTTTGAGAGGCTGAGGCAGACGGATCACAAGGTCACGAGATCGAGATCATCCTGGCTAACGCAGTAAAACCCTGTCTCTACTAAAATACAAAAACAAAAAACAACAACAACAACAAAAAAAAAACAGCCGGGCGTGGCGGCAGGCGCCTGTAGTCCCAGCTACTCAGGAGGCTGAGGCAGGAGAATAGCGTGAACCCGGGAGTCGAAGCTTGCAGTGAGCCAAGATTGCACCACTGCACTCCAGCCTGGGCAAGAGTGAGACTCCATCTCAAAAAATAATAATAATATTCTCTTTGAAGCAATTGTGAATGGAAGTTCATTCATGATTTGGCTTTCTGTCTGTTACTGGTGTATAAGAATGCTTGCGATTTTTGCACATTAATTTTGTGTCCTGAGATTTTGCGGAAGTTGCTTATCAGTTTAAGGAGATTTTGGACTGAGATGACGGGGTTTTCTAAATAAACAATCATGTCATCTGCAAACAGGGACAATTTGATTCCTTCCTTTCCTAACTGAATACCCTTTATTTCTTTCTCTTGCCTGATTGCCCTAGCCAGAATTTCAAACACTATGTTGAATAGGAGTGGTGAGAGAGGGCATCCTGTCTTGTGCCAGTTTTCAAAGGGAATGCTTCCAGGTGTTGCCCATTCAGTATGATATTGGCTGTGGGTTTGTCATAAATAGCTCTTATTATTTTGAGATACATTCCATCAATACCGAATTTATTAAGAGTTTTTAGCATGAAAGGCTGTTGAATTTTGTCAAAAGCCTTTTCTGCATCTATTGAGATAATCATGTGGTTTTTGTCTTTGGTTCTGTTTAAATGCTGGATTGTTTTTATTGATTTGCATATGTTGAACCAGCCTTGCATCACAGAAATGAAGCCCACTTGATCATGGTGGATAAGCTTTTTGATGTGCTGCTGGATTCGGTTTGCCAGTATTTTATCAAGGATTTTTGCACCGATGTTCATCAGGGTTATTGGTCTAAAATTCTCTTTTTTTGTTATGTCTCTGCCAGGCTTTGGTATCAGGATGATGTTGGCCTCACAAAATGAGTTAGGGAGGATTCTCTCTTTTTCTATTGATTGGAATAGTTTCAGAAGGAATGGTAGCAGCTCCTTCTTGTACCTCTGGTAGAATGTGGCTGTGAATCCATCTGGTCCTGGACTTCTTTTGGTTGGTACGCTATTAATTATTGCCTCAATTTCAGAGCCTGCTATTGGTCTATTCAGGGATTCAACTTCTTCCTGGTTTAGTCTTGGGAGAGTGTAAGTGTCCAGGAAGTTATCCATTTCTACTAGGAATCCAACTTACAAGGGATGTAAAGGACCTCTTCAAGGAGAACTACAAACCACTGCTCAGTGAAATAAAAGAAGACACAAACAAATGGAAGAACATACCATGCTCATGGATAGGAAGAATCAATATCGTGAAAATGGCCATACTGCCCAAGGTAATTTATAGATTCAATGCCATTCCCATCAAGCTACCAATGACTTTCTTCACAGAATTGGAAAAAACTGCTTTAAAATTCATATGGAACCAAAAAAGAGCCCGCATTGCCAAGACAATCCTAAGCCAAAAGAACAAAGCTGGAGGCATCACACTACCTGAATTCAAACTATACTACAAGGCTACAGTAACCAAAACAGCATGGTACTGATACCAAAAAAGAGATATAGACCAATGGAACAGAACAGAAACCTCAGATATAATACCACACATCTACAGTCATCTGATCTTTGACAAACCTGAGAAAAACAAGAAATGGGGAAAGGATTCCCTATTTAATAAATGGTGCTGGGAAAATTGGCTAGCCATAAGTAGAAAGCTGAAACTGGATCCTTTCCTTACTCCTTATACGAAAATTAATTCAAGATGGATTAGAGACTTAAATGTTAGACCTAAAACCATAAAAACCCCAGAAGAAAACCTAGGTAATACCATTCAGGACATAGGCATGGGCAAGGACTTCATGTCTAAAACACCAAAAGCAACAGCAACAAAAGCCAAAATGGACAAATGGGATCTAATTAAACTAAAGAGCTTCTGCACAGCAAAAGAAACTACCACCAGAGTGAACAGGCAACCTACAGAATGGGAGAAAATTTTTGCAATCTACTCATCTGACAAAGGGCTAATATCCAGAACCTACAAAGAACTCAATCAAATTTACAAGAAAAAAACAAACAGCCCCATCAAAAAGCGGGCAAAGGATATGAACAGACACTTCTCAAAAGAAGACATTCATACAGCCAACAGATGCATGAAAATATGCTCATCATCACTTGCCATCAGAGAAATGCAAATCAAAACCACAAGGAGATACCATCTCATGCCAGTTAGAATGGCAATCATTAAAAAGTCAGGAAACAACAGGTACTGGAGAGGATGTGGAGAAATATGAACAGTTTTACACTGTTGGTGGGATTGTAAACTGGTTCAACCATTATGGAAAACAGTATGGCGATTCCTCAAGGATCTAGAACTAGAAATACCATTTGACCCAGTCATCCCATTACTGGATATATACCCAAAGGATTATAAATCATGCTGCTATTATGACACATGCACACATATGTTTATTGTGGCACTATTCACAATAGCAAAGACTTGGAATCAACCCAAATGTCCATCAGTGACAGACTGGATTAAGAAAATGTGGCACATATACACCATGGAATACTATGCAGCCATAAAAAAGGATGAGTTCGTGTCCTTTGTAGGGACATGGATGCAACTGGAAACCATCATTCTTAGCAAACTATCACAGGAACAGAAAGCCAAACAGCGCATGTTCTCACTCATAGGTGGGAATTGAACAATGAGATTACTTGGACTCTGGAAGGGGAACATCATACACCAGGGCCTATCATGGGGAGCAGGGAGGGGGGAGGGATGGCATTGGGAGTTATACCTGATGTAAATGACGAGTTGATGGGTGCTGATGAGTTGATGGGTGCAGCACACCAACATGGCACAAGTATACATATGTAACAAACCTGCCTGTTGTGCACATGTACCCTAGAACTTAAAGTATTATAAAAAAGAAAATAATAATAATAAAAAATAATTTTTAAAAAAGAACCAAAAGAAAAAGTAATAATATGAAAATTCAACCAAGTAACTGAATATAAAATTAACGTATGGAAATCAAAAGAATTTCATTTTTCACATATAAAAACAAGAACCAGTTAGAAAATACAGTGTTAGGAAATAGCCTCAATTACAATGTCAGCAAAAATATTAAACCCATAGTAATAAAATTAAATACAAGCATGCACCATCTCTCTGCAATAAACTTTAAAATACTTCTGTGGTACATGAGAGAAAATGGGGATAAATGTAAAATCTGTGTCCTCAGGAACGTTTACCACCATAAAAATGCCCAGAAGGTTATTTCAAGAAGAAAGATACAAAAATGAGAAAGAAAAATCAGTAGAAAAATGCTGAAAAGGAAGAGTATTGAGGGATTCAGTGTATCGGAAGTCAAAATATATTATGAAACCATAATAATAAAGTCAAACATGAATATTGCAAAGGTACAAAATTTTACAAATTAGGATTACTTATAATTATGAAACCTGATAGTTGGAAAAGGAAAGAACAATCAAGAAATAGACCGAATACATTAAGAGTTTTGTTATTTAATAAAAGTGGCATTTCAAATGAATGACAACATGGGATTTATTCAATAAATGTCATCATAAGCAACATAAAATTTTAAATTTATAGATAAAAACATGGAAGGTAGGATTTTACGATAAACTTGGAGTGAAGAATAGTTTTTTAAAGTTTGAGACATAGCCCAGAAGCCAAATAAAAGTTTAGTCAATTCAACTACCAAAAAAATTTGTCAAGGCTAAGAAAAAAATCTATAAAAGACAAAATAAAACTGGAGGAAATATTTATAACAAATATCACAGACAACATGTTAACTTTATTAATAAATAATGAACTGTCATAAATCTATAAGAAAGGGTCAACAACCCAACTGAAATTTCAGCAAAGGCCATTAACAACAGTATCGGAAGGAACGTAAATTGACAAAAAAATAAATAAAACCTCAAATAGCTCTTAACCACATGCAGCTAGATATATTTTCCACTGATCAGATTGGCAATGATCAGAGTTTTATTTTTGTTTTAATTCTGGCAAAGGTATAGAAAAGCAGGTATTTTCATACATTCCCAGGAGAAGTGGAAATTCAAAGAGCCTCTAGGAAGGTAATTTAGCAATAAAACGACTCAGACTTAAAATGTGCATGCCTTTCAACCCAGAAAAGCTACTTCCATAAAGTTAACCTCTTTTACATTGGGAACTGATGTATATTGAAGTTATTCATTTTAGCATTGCTTATAAGATCAAAAGACTGAAAACAACATAAATGACCATTACTAAGAGCCTAGTTAGATAAATTATGAGTTCTAATCTATGCAATAGAATTGATCACTGTTTAAAATAATAAGGTATATCTATGCTTACTGCCATAATGAAAAATCAAGGTGCAGAATACTGTTTTTATTCTGGTAACATATTTATACCTAGAATATATACTTGTTTACATGTGAAATGGATTATCTCCACTAAAATAAACATGAATCTTGTACTAGTGATTTCCTCTTGGAAAGAATACGTGGTATCTACAGATAAAGACTGGGATGAATATTTACTTTTTAGTTTATATGGTTTTTAATACTTTTATGACATTTTATTCAGTTTTTAAAAAATGAGCCAGGACTCTAAAAATCAACACCCTATCTCCTGCCAGAGGGTTTACCATTTTATTTTTCAGACACAGTTCTTTTAAGACAAGGTGAGAACACTTAAGGGGGAGCTGCCCAGGAAATACCAAATTGGCTTGTTTGAACAATAACGTTGAGTTACACAGCTACTGTGCCTAACTGGTTCCATTAGTGACTAAACCTCTTTCAGCTCTCAGGGCTGAAATCCACTTCCAATGCTCCTGGCTTCTTTATTATCATTATTATTATTATTATTATACTTTAAGTTCTAGGGTACATGTGCACAATGTGCAGGTTTGTTACATATGTATACATGTGCCCTGTTGGTGTGCTGCACCCATTGACTCATCATTTACATTAGATAGATCTCCTAATGCTATTCCTCCCCACTCCTTCCTCCTCACAATAGGCCCTGATGTGTGATGTTCCCCTTTCTGTGTCCAAGTGTTCTCCTTGTTCAATTCCCACCTATGAGTGAGAACATGTGGTGTTTGGTTTTCTGTTCCTGCGATAGTTTGCTGAGAATGATGGCTTCCAGTTGCATCCATGTCCCTACAAAGGACACGAACTTATCCTTCTTTATGGTTGCATGGTATTCCATGGTGTATATGTGCCACATTTTCTTAATCCAGTCTGTCACTGATGGACATTTGGGTTGATTCCAAGTCTTTGCTATTGTGAATAGTGCCGCAATAAACATATATGTGCATGTGTCTTTATAGCAGCATGATTTATAATCCTTTGGGTATATACCCCGTAATGGGATGACTGGGTCAAATGGTATTTCTAGTTCTAGATCCTTGAGGAATCTCCACACTGTTTTCCACAATGGTTGAACTAGTTTACAGTCCCACCAACAGTGTAAAGGCATTTCTATTTCTCCACATCCTCTCCAGTACCTGTTGTTTCCTGACTTTTCAATGATTGCCATTCTAACTGGCATGAGATGGTATCTCCTTGTGGTTTTGATTTGCATTTCTCTGATGGCGAGTGATGATGAGCATTTTTTCACGTGCCTGTTGGCTGTATGTCTTCTTTTGAGAAGTGTCTGTTCATATCCTTTGCCCGCTTTTTGATGGGGTTGTTTGTTTTTTTCTTGTAAATTTGATTGAGTTCTTTGTAGGTTCTGGATATTAGCCCTTTGTCAGATGAGTAGATTGCAAAAATTGTCTCCCATTCTGTAGGTTGCCTGTTCACTCTGGTGGTAGTTTCTTTTGCTGTGCAGAAGCTCTTTAGTTTAATTAGATCCCATTTGTCCATTTTGGCTTTTGTTGCTGTTGCTTTTGGTGTTTTAGACATGAAGTCCTTGCTCATGCCTATGTCCGGAATGGTATTACCTAGGTTTTCTTCTGGGGTTTTTATGGTTTTAGGTCTAACATTTAAGTCTCTAATCCATCTTGAATTAATTTTCGTATAAGGAGTAAGGAAAGGATCCAGTTTCAGCTTTCTACTTATGGCTAGCCAATTTTCCCAGCACCATTTATTAAATAGGGAATCCTTTCCCCATTTCTTGTTTTTCTCAGGTTTGTCAAAGATCAGATGACTGTAGATGTGTGGTATTATTTCTGAGGTTTCTGTTCTGTTCCATTGGTCTATATCTCTTTTTTGGTATCAGTACCATGCTGTTTTGGTTACTGTAGCCTTGTAGTATAGTTTGAATTCAGGTAGTGTGATGCCTCCAGCTTTGTTCTTTTGGCTTAGGATTGTCTTGGCAATGCAGGCTCTTTTTTGGTTCCATATGAATTTTAAAGCAGTTTTTTCCAATTCTGTGATTTAAGTCATTGGTAGCTCCTGGCTTCTTGACTGCTTTAAGCAGACATGTCATGGCTCCCTAAGTCATCTTGTTTGCTCTCTCCAATGACAGCATCTTTCTCATCTGCATCCATGAAGGACACATGTACCTTGCCTCACTATCTTCTTTGGATTTCTAATTATAGGGTTCAGTCCCTTTGATCCAGCACTAGATCAGCTCCCAACCTTCTACTCCCAGCTCACCCATACCTACAGATTAGTTAGCCACATCTAGTAGGCAACCCACCTCCATTCCCCCAATTTAATTACTAGCCTTGCCTCAGTATTCTCTCCAGTTGGGATAGATGTCTACTTTTCCATTCAAAAATGATTCATTTTCATGAGTTCCAGAGCCTCTCGAGGATACCGAGGCATTCATTCATTTCATTCTAACACTATTTGTTGAATGGATACTATTTGCTAGGCATGGTGTTAGATACTAAGACTACAATAGTGAACAAAACTGACATGGTCCCTGCCCTTCTATGTCACACATAAATCAAGAGACAATACACATAAAAGTGAAATAAATAAACAAAAGAATTCCTGAAGGGAATGTATTGGGAGATGCAATAGAAAATAATGAGACTGGAATGGATGGTCTTAGGTAGTAGGGCCAGGAAAAACTTCACTAACAGGTAACATCTAAGCTTATTCATGAAGAATCAAAATGACCAAGATGTACGAAGAACTAGGGGAAGAATGTTTAGGCTTAGAAACTCAAAGGCCTTTAATGGAAAGGAGTTGGAGTTCTTCTAAGAACCAGCAGGAAAGTGCCACAGGAGCAAACTGAGCAAAAGGGTAGAAAAGATAGATTCCATTCTCAAGGTGGGCAAGGGCTAGACCACCCAGAACCTTTCCACCATTGCAAGAAGGTAGACTTTGGTATAAGTGAGATAGGAATCCACTGAAGAACTTAAGCAGAGAGCTGGTATGCTTAAATGTCCATATGTGCAGTAAGGACAATGAATTGAAAGCAGCTGCAGGGCTGCAGGGAGGACAGTAGGTAAAAGAGGAGGCAATGGGGTCAATTAGAAGTCTTCTACAATGGTCTAGAGAGGAGCAAACAAGTGCTTGGTTAAAGGATTGGAGGTGAAAAATAAAGAGGAGTGAATTCTTGCAGTTTTGGAAAACTAAGAGAATTTACTGATATCTAGAATATTGGGACAAAGATGAAGGAGGTCGAGATGATGGATTTAGGCTAGAATTGTGAATGCCGAAATCCTGAAAGATCAAAATCCTGAAAATATAATTCTGGACAAAAAATTTTTCTTGTTTTAAAGAAATTTACTTTATTTTTTATTTTTTTGATGGAATGTTGCTCTTGTTGCCCAGGTTGGAGTGCAATGGTGCAATCTCGGCTCACCACAACCTCCGCCTCCTGGGTTCAAACGATTCTCCTGCCTCAACCTCACGAGTAGTTGGGATTACAGGTATGTGCCACCACGCCCGGCTAATTTTGTATTTTTTTAGTAGAGACGGGGTTTCTCCATGTTGGTCAGACTGGTTTTAAAATCCCGACCTCAAGTAATCCGCCTGCCTCTGCCTCCCAAAGTGCTGGGATTACAGGTGTGAGACATTTAAACTTAAAAAGGGATTTGTTTGAAAAATATATAAAAACATGACAGAACTCTTCATAGGCTGCTTTACAAAATAAAACTGTCAACAATAACATATTTTTGCAAGCATAAACAGTCTGGTATACTAACAACAGTCACACAAGTATAACAATTATAATCAGATGAACCATATTCATAAAGAAATAGGCCAAAAAGCAAATATATAAACACATATCTCTTTGGTTGGTAATTGTCTGCACCCAGCTTTATATTAATAATTGCAGTCATCTGAAATACTGTAATGAAAAACCTAAGTCTTGTGATGACTTTGATAAAAAATCTCAATGGATCATGACTGCATATGCAGTCGCCCAAGAGTCAAGATGGTGAGAAATTTTATCTTTCACAAATGCAGATATAGAACAAAAAGACGTCTTTTTATTTATTTGGGAAGTTTCCATGTTTTTCATACATGCACAATGGTTATGCCTGGTCAACCTTGTGATAATGCACTTTGTGAAGTCAAATTGAAACAAATGCACAAAATGAATTAGAACTCTCTAAAAGTCTTTACACAATTTATACCTCCAGTGTTAGAAATGATGTGAAGATGAAATGCATAGCCCAGAAAATTGGTCTACTATGAAGCAGCAGAAGTTGTACATGGTTGAACAATTTGGCAGAGAAGATTTCTTGTATTTTTTGCCTGTGTTTTCACTGTGCAACACTCACTGCACTTGTATTTGGAGAGTGGTTGTGGTCTACAAATTTTGAAAGTGTATGCTATCCATTTGAAAGTGTGGTTATTGCTTAGCCATTGCAATTAAGCAATTTTCTGCTTTTGCAGAACTGATAACAATTAACTTTTAAACTTTTACTTTTCACCACTTACTAGCCTTGTACATTTAACTTATCACAGCCTTTTTGCCAGGGAACAATTTCACAGATTTCTTCTATTGTGTTGTAAGGAATACTGTTAAAAAATGATATTTGCCTTCTTCAGTACCAAACCTGTATTAGTCAGGCTTCTCCAGAGAGAAAGAAATAATAGAATATGTATATGGATATATTAGAGGGAATTTATTAGGAAAATTGGCTTATGTGATTATGATGGCTAAGAAGTCCCATGACATGTCGTCTCCAAGGTGGAGACCCTGGGATGCCCACAGTCTGGTTCAGTCCAAGTCTGAAGGCCTCAGAACCAGGGAAGCCCATGGTGTAACTCTCAGTCTGAGGCCGAAAGCCTCAGGACCCAAGGGGTTGCTGGGGTAAGTCCTGGAGTCCAAAGGCCAACAAGGTTGGAGTTCTGATATCCAAGGAAGCAGAAGAAAACTCTGTTCCAGCTCTCAGAGACAGTCCAGTTTGCCTTTTGTATTTGTTCTCTCCTGATCCCCAGCAGATGAGATGGTGCCTGCCAACACTGAAGGCAGATCTTCCACCTAGTCCACTCAGACTCACACTCATCTCCCTGGAAACATCCTCACAAGCATACCCCAAATAATGCTTTATTAAGTTTCTAGATATTTCTTAATTCAGTCAAGTTGACACCTAAAATTAAATCCATAAGTCCAGCACTCATGAACTTGGCACCCATACACATCTCCTTAAATCATACTTCATTTCCAAATAAGGACAACAGCAAGGGAATAATTCCCTCCAACATAATGCAATTAACATGACTCAACTATTTTGCATACAACCAAAAACACAGAATTCAGCTTCTAGGATTTCAACATTTTGAAAGATTTCAATCTTTCAAAATTCTGATTTGGGGGATTTTAGACTTCAGGGATTTTAGACTTTAAGAATTTTGATCTTTTGGGATTTTCACATTTGGGATTATGGCATTAAGGATTGTGCCTTTCAGGATTATGATGAACAGTGCTAAAGGATTATCCTTGGCTTCCGGTTTGAATAACTACATGGAGGTTGGTGCTTTCCTCATATGGAAAAGAGTAAAACACAAAAGGGTAGAAGAACAATAAGGATTTTAAGATGCTTTGATATAAACTGGCAAAGATGCAGCCTAAGAATTTTGGTATATAAGCTAGTAGTTTATTGATGACTCACCGTATTCCAGATCTAACAGCTTTATGTTGTTATGGACTGAATGCTTTCCCCCCAGTCAAAAATTTATATGTTGAAATCCCAACTCCCAGTGTGATGGCATGAGAAGGTGAGGTCTTTGGGAGATGATTAGGTGGTGAGGGTGAAGCCTTTGTCAATGAGATTAGTGTGCCCTTAAAAAAAGAGAACGAGAGTTTGCCCTCCTTGTTTGCTCTCTATCATGTGAGGATACAACAAGAGGACAGCCCTCTGCAAAGTGTCAAGTAATGAGTTGGAGTTTTGATTATTTTTCACATGAAAAGCTGTATGTCCAGCCTAAATCCAGTGATCACATTTTCCAAGTTATGGTTGAACTTATGGGGACAACTGAGTTGAAGAATATTCGAAAAACTTCAGAGCACCAAGTGGCCGTTGTCACATAGGGAATAATGTAACGAGCTCCTTAAAGGAAGGGCTCTGCATTTCACCTTTCATTTCTATTTCCCGGAATGCACTCAGAAAGGGTTAAATACATTGAATATAGCATAGAAAAATCTTTTAAAGTAATTTTGAGGAAGATATATGATTTTACTCTTATTTTTAATGTCACTAGGTTTGCTAAGCTTGCAGTCTCAGAGTTAGACTAGTCTTACAAAGTTTTCCTCATTTGTTTTTTTCCCCGTCAAGTAAAATAAACCTTCAGTTTTGATAATGCAGCATTAAACACTGGGTTTAGGTCTCATTAGTTACAGAGCAGAGTTGAGCCTTTGAAAGCTCAAAAGAGAATTACTACTACATCATGCAGTAATAAATGTGCAGTAGTAGTTGACATTTCGGAAGCTAGTATTTAGACCTGTAAAATTCAGTCTTCTACAGGACAAATTCGATTTTCAAATTATAACAACTTAATTAAATCCAAGATGTGTATTCAGCTACATAGAAAGAAGCCTTTTTTACACGAAGTTTATTTGGCAATCACAAAGAAACAAGTAGAAATTATCACAATCTTGTTTAAATGGAAATTTTGAGTCTCTAAGAGAGAGAGAATGCAATCTCTTAACTTTCTTAAATACAGAAATATTTTACTGATTTTCCACAAAATGTCTTCATTAAGGTAAAGAGAAACTTGGATTTCTCATCTGTCTTTTTTTAAGTGGTGGGGAAAATGTTTAAGGTAAGACCACTAAAGACCAGGCGCAGTGGCTCACACCTGTAATCCCATCACTTTGGGAGGCCAAGGCAGGCAGATCACCTGAGATCAGGAGTTCAAGACCATCCTGGTCAACATGGTGAAACTAAAAATACAAAAATTAGCCGGGTATGGTGGCGGGTGCCTGTAATCCTAGCTACTTGGGAGGCTGAGGCTGGAGAATCACTTGAACCCAGGAGGCGGAGGTTGCAGTGAGCCAAGATCACGCCACTGCAATCCAGCCTGGGTGACAGAGTGAGACTCCATCTCAAAAAAAAAAAGAAGTCAATTCTGTGTGGGTCCTCAATACACTACCTGTGCCCAAGAGAAGAGAAAGAATAAATATTCATGAGGAAATAGAGAAATTTAATAAAGAAATGTAATTGATATTTTTCCCCAAAGTAACAATTCTAGTGAAGACAGTAAATAAAGGTGGTTTTTCTCTTCTCCTTTCCTTGGGGCCCACTGAAAACATCAAAATAATTTTTTTTAATAGGGGAGGGAACACCATCTTCAGTAATAGGAAATGACCATGTTTTCTATGTCTGCCTTGGGACACACACCTGCTGAATAGTGAAGAACCATGAAAGAAAATAGGTGCTACATCAGACTGGAAGAAGGATACATTTCTCTCCCAAAAGGAGTGTCATGGCCCCATATGGCATATCCAACAATTCTTTGATTAGGAAAATAAGCTGTAAGGGCATGGGTGAGCCATGAAGACAAAAAGAGCCAAAGATTGACACTGCAGAATGGTGGAACAGAGCCAAAGAAGAAAGCTTTCTGACCTGCCATTTTGTTTTTTTTATTTTCTCAGTGGACCTCTCAGTTGATGAAGATAGGCAGAGGGAAAGCAGGGTGGGGTGGAGTGGGAGCAAGGGGAGAGAATGGAGAACCTGTGCCTTAGAAAGGTTTTGTTGTGTACACACCCCAATCTCCTAAATAGGGGGCTACTCCCAGCATAAAGGAAGTAAAACATTTGGTGAGAGTATTTGCAACCACACATCTAAGTATTAAACTAAGAACTATTTTTATACTTTTTATTAAGTACATAGAAAGACTTAGTTTAGAATTAACTGCTCTAATTGAGAACTGGCTGACTTGTAAGTGGCCTCTGGAGAATGGTGCTTCTCAAAGCTATTAAGTGATATTTTTCTGATATAAGCAAGTTTAGGGGTAACAGGGAAGCAGCCATAAACAAGGTAATTTACTCATCCTGGTTTTCCCAGGATTCCCCAGGTTTTAGCACTAAGAGTCCTGCATCCTGGAAAACTCCTCGATTCTGGGAAAATGAGAATGGTTGGTCACCCAGGAAAGGAACCACAATTCCTCCAAGATTCCTCAGTGAAGGGAGTCCTAAAGATAAGATTCTAACTATCGTTTGGGCACTGCATCTGGAAAGCAATTAATCAAGAATACAGGCTGGGGAGAGATGAGGTGTGGGTAAATGACAGGAAACACCAAGGTAGCAGAAATCTGTAACCTTACTGAGCCCTTTACCACTGGTAGGCAACTTGGGCCCTGAGAAGCCTCATGCCTGTAGTAAAATGATTACTTGATTTCTAAGTAGCTTTGTAAGTAGGATCCTGTTGCTCAAAAGAAGCAACAATGACATAAGGAACTAGAGAAGGCTGCAGTTCTCTGATCAGGGTCCAGAAAGCCAGCTGTCACATTCCTGCATGGTAGCAGGGGAAAGTCTGGCAATGAAAACAGTGAGCTTTATTGAATTGTCCAAAAATGTAATGGCTCGTGTGACTAATTTTATTGTTCCATTAGCTGCTTTTCTAGAATTCTCCTCTGGAGAAGTATTAGTCATCATTAAATAAAGGAAGTCCTGCTGCTACTCCCCTGTGGCACACGATGTGGAGCAACTCACATGAGTGACTGAAGTCCATGCCCCTATTTATTCACTGTCAGGGGCTCAGCCATAACTGTAAATCACAAATGTGTGATGACACTCATTAACTCACTTGTGTGCTTTCTTCAGCACGTGGCAATCCAGGGAGAAAGGGTTGTTCTGTGGTCCCTGGTTTGAGGGTTGGCACTAGTTGTGAGAAAGTGCTTGAGGAGTTACTGAGAAGGAGCTTAAAATAATTAACTAGAGAGTTCTGGCTGGATAGAGAAAGACAAGAGAGAGCCAAGAAACTGGGAGTGCAGATAACAATCAAAGCCACAATGACATGAAAGAGCAAGTAAAGTGGGTCAAAAGTTATGATCAAAGGATAGAATGTCAAAGTTCAGGATTTCAAAGATAAAATAATTACAATTAATTGAAGGTCCAGAGTATTGGCATAAAAGTGCGTTGCTAAAATGAAGTGAAGAAAATGTCCTTGAAATGAATGACTGAGGGAATTCCTAGAGGGCTGGATAGGTCAGCGTGGACACTGAAGTTTGCCCAGAATTATGTCAGAAGTTGCAATGAGCCATGGGGAGCCCCATGGGATTGGGAGACCCCATTAAGACAGGCCTATCCATGCCACATATCCTCACTGTGGTTCACAGTTCTTATGTGAGCAACCCTTTGTTTTGTGTTGGGGGAAGTAACAGACAGATTTGTACAGGGAACCTAAATTTCGGTTCAAATCATATAGCCCAAATCATATTACAAAAATGTAGTGCTCAGAAAACTGCATTCATAGCCTAAATTCTGACAAAATTACTACAACTCAATGTGGAAGCTTTCCTGGCTTTGGGATGATTGAACAAAAGCCTCAGGGATACGATAGCCAAAGAGTTTCTAAGCTGCTTAAATATCAACAAACCTGATCTTGAAGTGAAGCCGGTCACTTCGACTATAGGATAAAAGGCAAGTTTATGGAAGAAATGACTAAATGATCACCATAGGAACAGCTTGGATGCAAAAGGCAGAATCTTTCATGAGCGAGAGAGACTGAGAGAGTGGCTGTGTGTGTGTTGTTGCTCTACAGTTATCAATATGAGTTGGGGAGCTAGGGAGTGGGGAAGGGAAGCAAATTCTCTCCACTTGAACTTTGCTCTCTCAACTTTTTCCCTCACTGTGACTGGTTGCCCACATAGCTGACTTCTCCTTAAGTTTTCTAGCACTCATCTTGTTTCATGCAATTTGTTCATATTTCCCATTATGTCCTCAATATAAACCTTAACCAAAATTGCAGACATTAAAATGAGACTTTTCCAGAAACTGAGAATTATTATAACTATTTGTAAGAAAAATGTCTTAATAAGAACAGTAAACATATATATACACAATATGTGCCAACCTCTGTTCTAAGTACTTTATATTCATTCATTTACCTAATCCTCACAACAAACTCATGAAATACATGTTATCGTTATCCCTATTCTATCTATTTGGAAACCAGGCACAGAGAGATTAAGAAACTTGCCCAAGATGAAGACTTAATTTGAACCTGGGTAGTCTGGCTCCAGGGCCCATTTTCTTAACAACTAAACCAGTGGTTTTCCAGCGGTGGTCACCAGGCCAGCAGCAGTAGCAGCACCATTTGGGAGCTTGTTAGAAATGCATAGTCCTTTGGGTATATACCCAGTAATGGGATGGCTGGGTCATATATACCCAAAGAATTATAAATCATGCTGCTATAAAGACACGTGCACACGTATGTTTATTGCGGCACTATTCACAATAGCAAAGACTTGGAATCAACCCAAATGTCCATCAGTGACAGACTGGATTAAGAAAATGTGGCACATATACACCATGGAATACTATGCAGCCATAAAAAAGGATGAGTTTGTGTCCTTTGTAGGGACATGGATGCAGCTGGAAACCATCATTCTTAGCAAACTATCACAAGAACAGAAAACCAAACACCACATGTTCTCACTCATAGGTGGGAAATGAACAATGAGATCACTTGGACTGGGGAAGGGGAACATCACACACCGGGGCCTATCATGGGGAGGGGGGAGGGGGGAGGGATTGCATTGGGAGTTACACCTGATGTAAATGACGAGTTGAGGGGTGCTGACGAGTTGAGGGGTGCTGACGAGTTGATGGGTGCAGCACAGCAACATGGCACAAGTATACATATGTAACAAACCTGCACGTTATGCACATGTACCCTAGAACTTAAAGTATAATAATAATAATAAATAAATAAATTAAAAAAAAAAATTAGGCCGAGACGGGTGGATCACGAGGTCAGGAGATCGAGACCATACTGGCTAACACGGTGAAACCCCGTCTCTACTAAAAAATACAAAAAACTAGTCGGGCGAGGTGGCGGGCTCCTATAGTCCCAGCTACTCGGGAGGCTGAGGCAGGAGAATGGCGTGAACCCGGGAGGCGGAGCTTGCAGTGAGCTGAGATCCGGCCACTGCACTCCAGCCTGGGCGACAGAGCGAGACTCCTTCTGAAAAAAAAAAAGAAATGCATAGTCCTGAGCTCCACACCAAGCCTGCGGAATCAGAAATTTTGGATGTGGGGTTAGGAATCTGTGTGTTTTAATGAGCTCTCCCAGGAAGTCTGATGCAGTCTCAAGTTTGAGGAACACAGCAATACACCACATTGCCCAAAGCAGCCACGTAGTAACCAAGCTGGTGTCAGCGTGAAAAGACCACGCTGATCACTTCTCCACCCACATTGGGAGCTCAGAATAACTGCTGTTATAGAATTTCTAGATTGAATTTTTACAATCAGGATTCGAATTCTACTAAAAGGAACTTACTTGAGAACCCACAACAGGGTAATGAACATGGCACAAGTTGTCAACATGCTGGTTGGGGTTGTTTCCACAACTGCCCATTTTCAGCTTCAATTGGAAAGAATGTGGCCAAGAAACTGTTTTAAATCACTGAGTCTAGTCCAAGTTAAAAAGTCATCCAACTTCTTCAGAGTGGCAACTGTAGACACAGCCAAATCTGTGTGGCAGAACATCGGCAACACAACTCCAGGTGACATTCTGCCAGATCATTTAAAATTCTGCATGTCTATTACTATGAAAAAGTGACTCTCCATCATTCTCAAGTTTCAGCAATGCTTTTGTAATCAAATTAAGAGAAAAATGTCATTGCCTCTACCTAAGGTCATACATTTTTTGAATATTCCCATTGCTCAAAGAATACACCTACATAAAAAGACTGGTAGGAAGTAAAACAGCAAGTTAAGTGTCTGTCTCTAGAAAGTGGGATTATGAAAGTATTTTTTCTTCTTACACTTTTATATCCCATGGCTTGACCTCTGCCCTGAGCTCTACACTCCACTAGAACTGCTTACTCAACACCCATTTAAATGCTTGATATGCAACTCAAACTTAACATGTAAAGAAATAACAGCTTAATTTCTACCATTCTCCCAATAAGATCCTTCCCCTTTTTCTCATCTCAGTTAAGAAAAAATTCATACAAGTTCTTGAACCAAATCTTGTAGTCAATCTTTATTCTTTTTCTTTCACAAATTATATCTAATTTGTCAGAAATTCTGTTTGACCAACAGTATCCAGAAGGGACTATTTTTTTTTAACAACATCACAAAGCCACCCTGATCTAAACTACCACCATTTCTCACCTGAATTATTGTAGTTCTGTCCTTGCTGGTCTTCATTTTTCCACCATCCCCCTCTAGGTCTATTCTCCACAGAGTTGCCAGAGTGACCCTTTCAAAACATGAGGCAAATCATGTCATTTTATTGATCAAAATTTTGCAATGGCTGCCAAGAACTGTGAAGAGTATGAGATTTTATTTTACCCTACCTAAAAGTTAATAAGTTATTTTACCCTACCTAAAAGTTAATAAGTTCCTTGTAACTCATGTAAATTAGTGTTTCAGAGATGTTAGCAAAGACAAAAGACTCCTAGGTCCAAGATAAAGGATTTTGTTACTCAGAGCCCAGCAGGCAGCATGAGCATCAGCTGCAAATATCAGTTCTCCATGCTCTCCAGGTCCCTTGACAGCAAGGCAATGGGCCAAAATAAATATGTGTGTATGCAGTGGGGTACATTATAAGAGAGGGACAATGAGTTCATGGAATGCATCATATTATAGCAAGCACTAAGCAAGCCTGCTCTTTGTACTGGAAGAAGACATCCCTCAAGGTTGCTCATTACAAACATGACTCTGAGAAATGGCCTGGATAAAGAGTGATCAGGGACTTGCATTCTTGGCATACTTAGCCATGAAGTATGAAGGTGCATAAGACATCCATGGAGGACAATCTGCTCCAACAATGACTTCCCATGTTAATTAGAATAAAAGCAATGGTCTTTATAATAATCTACAAGGTCCCACACTATCTGCTTTCCTTCACCTCCATTTCTTTCTGTCTTTATCACTCATCACTCTACTGATCACCACTCTGCCTTAGCCATACTGGCTGCCATGCTGTTCCTCACATATGTGAATCATGATCCTGCCTCAGAACTCCTGGTGTTACGTTCTTCTACCTGGAATGCTCTTCCTCCAGTTATACTCATAGCATTATAGATTGAATACTTATGTCCCCCCAACATTCATATGTTTAAACCCTAACCCCTAGGGTGATGGATAGTATTAGAAGGTGGGTTTTTTGGGAGGTAATTAGGTTATAAGGGCAGAGCCCTCATGACTGAAATTAGTGCCCTTGTAAAAGAGATCCCACAAAGCTAGCCCTCCCCTTCCACGATGTGTGAGGACACAGCCAGAGGTGCTCTCTGTGAGGAAACGTGTCTTCACCAGACACCAGATCTGCTGGTGCCATGATCATGGGTTTCTCAGCCTCCAGAACTGTGATAAATAAATCTTTCTGGTTTATAAGCCATTCTATTTACAGTATTTTTGAAAAAGCAGCCTGAATGAAGACACATGATTTATTACCTTATTTTCTTCAAGAACTTGTTCAAATGTCACCTTTTCTGTGAGGTCTCTTCTGGCCACTATATTTAAAACTCCTATCTCTAAACCTCCTGGCACTCCACATGCCCCATGCCCTGACTTATTTTTCTGTTTGTACTTATCACCATCTGACATACCATATAAACACCTATGTTTTATATAGGTGATATATGCATATATCACACAGAGATATATGCATATATGTGTAAATATATATGATCTGCTATATTAGATATGTGTATAATTTATTGTATGTCTCTCCCCCAAAAGGACAGGGACTTTATTGTTTTTTTTCACTACTGGATCATCAGTGTCTAAAACCAGTCCTAGAGCACATAGCAGGTACTCAAAAAAAATTGTTGAGGCCAAGTGCGGTGGCTCACACTTGTAATCCCAGCACTTTGGGAGGCTGAGGCAGCCGGATCACCTGAGGTCAGGAGTTCGAGACCAGCCTGGCCAACATGGTGAAATCCCGTCTCGACCAAAAGTACAAAAATTAGCCGGGCATGGTGGCGGATGCCTGTAATCCCAGTTACTTGGGAGGCTGAGGTGGGAGAATTGTTTAAACCCAGGAGGCAGAGGTTGCAGTGAGCCGAGATTGCACCATTGCACTCCAGCCTAGGGGGCAAGAGCGAGACTTTGTCTGAAAATATATATATACACATATATATATATTTATATATTTATATTTATATATATTTATATTTATATATATATATTTGTTGTGAATAAGTTAATGTTTTCGTACAGTTTTCAAGTTTCCTAAAACAAACATCATTTTTATAATCAGAAATAAACAGTATAAGGTTACTTTTAATGGCATTACTTTTAATGGCAAAAACCACAATTACTTTTGCACCAACCTAATGCTTTCTATGTAGAAGAATTTGCCCAAATGCAACAAGATGTTTATAGACCCAAATAACTCAGGCAGACCCCACCCACATCCCTGGATGAGGTATGAGTAGCTAGCAATAGCTAACCTTACCAAGCATTACTATGCTGGACACTTTATAAATTAGCTCATGTAATTTTTGCAATTTTGTAAGACATATTCCCCATTTTACCTGTAAAGAAACTGAGGCTCAGTAAAATAACTTATTCAAGATCGCAAAGTTTATAGAATTGGGATTATGAATCCAGACAGCAGTACTGCCTCGAGTTCTGGATAAGGAGGGCCCCTGTTTGAGACTTCTTGTTTTTGTATGACTTCCTCAGCATTTTCTAAGTCTCCTCAGTTGCCTGAACTCAATCTTAAGTCTAGCAATGCTGTCTGGGCACAATGTCCTGATATTAAACCCTATTTATTCTCTTCCAAATGCTCTCCAATCCTCTCCTCTGCACAAGATCCTGAAGGGCATCAGAACTCATGCTAATAGGCTCCAGGAGAATGGTTCAGATGCAGGTTTCAGGACAGTGGCCTGACAAGTGGATCACTCCTGCTGACTCTTGCAGCATTTCTTTCATGGGATTATGTGAGATGGGACCATCAGAATGACTAACTTGGGTGGCTCTTACCCCACTGAAAAGATAAGTTCTGGGCTCCAGGCTACTGGGGATCATTGCTGGTACTTGGGTTTGAGCCAGATATGTGGTCCCATGCATCAGCTCTTGCCTATCTGTATCTCAACCCTGATGCCACATACTGTCTATAGCACCTAAGGATGGTGGGAACAGTGATCTCTCAACTTATGTGCCCCCCAACCACTGGCACTCAAAGCAGTCATTCCACCCCCCTCTTCAGGGTCCATACCCTGTATCCAGAAGTGCTCTGGGAACTCTTGCTCCGCGATGCCAACGGACGCTTCTCATCGTTGTCTTCTTTTGACTGATTGGTACAATGATAGAGGTCTCTCCTGCGTCAGTTTTAATCCATGACAGATGAGAAATGAACATTTCTTGGGCAAATGGGACTGCTCTTTTCGCCCTGCCCTTGGGCTCTCACATCTTCTCCCCAAGAGCGGCAGTGAATGGAAGGCACAGGTGGACTCCATATAGAAAGGGATCACATTCTCAGAATCCATCATTAAAATTTAACAAGTTAAAGAAGAAAACATGGCCGGTTGTTGCATTGCTCTAGTTTATGCTCTAAAATTCCAATCTGTAAACTTAACATGAATAGCAAATGAATTATTATCCATTTTTTCTGAATACTCTGTATAAAACTTGCATTTGTAGTCATCACAAGTACATATGTGGCACTTAACTTGGCACAATAACCTTTGAGTGTCATTGGAAGCCAATATTCATGAGGTCACAATGAATAATGCAATATCACAAGTAATGATGTAACCAGCAATTAAATAAATAGTATTAGGGAACTGCAAAAGCAAGATAATCTCTGTTGCTTCAATGCAAACAGGTTCCAGTGAGCCATGGCATTGTCTGTAACATTATTGCTCTCTTTTCATTATGATGAGATAATAAACATGAAGAGATGTGTTCAGAACACAATTGGCAGAGATGGTGCCAGAACACAATAAAAAACTTTCTGGGGCCAACCTTTTATTTAATATCCAAATAAACTATCAGCACAATCTAGCCAAACTTTTTTTTGTCATCAGTCACTTTTCTCTACTATATTTGTAAAAGGATGCTTTATCTTGGCATAGCTGCAGCCCATTTCTATGTTGAGATTTTTACATTACATAGCATTATTGCTATTTTCTCACACTGTGTATCTTCCTGTGCAAATCTCCCTCCTAAATGCTGACAATCAGCAGCTTCTCTTCTTGATACCTAGATTCCTACTGGCCAACATCTCTCAGTTCCCCTCTCAGTTACTTCTGTTTTCCTTTGTCCTACACTGTTTACCAACCTTTTCTCTTCCTCATTTTCTCCTTCTGCAAATAAAAACCTAAAAAAGAAACAGAAATTCCATTACTTTCTATCCTCCCTAATCTAGTGTTTCTCAATGCATAATCTTCTGATGCTCTTAATCAAAATCACTAGAGGGCTTTTAGAAACACTATACAGGTTCCTAGGCCCCATCTAGATCAACTGAATCATGCCTTTGGGAATATGGCCTGGGTGACCCATGTTTAATCAATCAGGTTGATTCATTCACAGGCTAAGCTTGAGATCACCAACTTAATCACAAGGAAAAAAAGAAAAAACAAAACAAGAACAACAAAAAAATTGCACCACTGTTGTCAAACTTCATGATTAATGGAGTCAAGTACAAAAGCATACTGTACGGACTGATGACATAATGTACAACTGTGCTAGGTACAGTGTCATACATATGCTGTGATGTTAGAATATGAAGTACAGGCTTGCACACATTGCCCTTCCACCTGGAACCTCTTTTGCTCACTTATCTAATTTCTATGTCCTTCAAAACCAGATTCCTCCATGAAGCCTTCCCTGGCTCCTCCTGCCTCTTCTTTCAAAGCCCGGGTTCACATGTTGTTCACACCTCTCTTTATATTAATGATCAGACAATATTTCTCATTGTTTCTTCATGGGGCTGTTTCCTCTTTCAAAGTATGAGGTTCATCAGAGCTGAGATATCTGTTTATCTCCAACCATTTATGAATATATATGTCCCTGTGCTATATGACAAGTACACAATAAATAGTTGTTGAATTAATGAACAAGAAAAAATAAGAAGAACAAGAACAGATCCAAGTGATTTTGCAAAGTTTAAAATGAGGCACTATAAATGATCTAGGTGAGTGCTGCAATAGAAATGAAATATATTATCCAAGTTCTACTCTCAAATTTTATTGATTTCCTTATGGAAAACATATGCTGTGTTCAAAGTCAAAGACTTTAATGCAAGTCAGATCTTCCTTCATAATCCTTTGGAAATAGTCTTTGACAATGAGGAGAGAGTGAAATGTTGTCACATTATAAATAAGGCTAAAAATACATACTTGATGTCATCTAGTGTTTGGTCTTCCAAGAACCAAAACTAGTCATTGCAACATTTCAACTTAACATCTGCCCTTTCAACCTGTTCAGCTGGGTTGTTTGTAAAACATTCCAGCTTATGTCTTCACAGTAATGTGAGTGGGAGTAGGAACCCTCTGTTGAGAACATTTTTTTAAATAAGATTCTAAAGGGACAGTTATTTGTGGAAACCAGCTGATGGTTGGGGGCAGCTGGAGGAGCCAGAGATAGGTGAAGAGAATAATTTGATCCTCCTGTGACTTTTCCTAGTTCTGCCTTCCATCTCCCCGGCTGAGAACTCCTGTGATAGCTTCCTGTGTACCCCACAACCACTGGCTCATTCCTCCCCTCCTGTCTAGTCTCTCCCCAAGTCCCACCACAGCAGACAACTTCAGCTGAAGAACATTTTGGTTTGAGGTATCCTGAAAATGGAGATACCCCTTTCTTGGATTTCTTCAATTGATATATCATACTTGTATGCATTTGGAGTCACATGTTATATTTTTATACATGTGTACAACATGCAATGGTTAAATCAGGGTAATTGGTTATCAAACATTTATCTTTTCTTTGTGTTGGGAACACCACACTTCTTCTCTTTTAGCTATTTTGAAATATACAATAAGTTATTATTAACTATAACTTCCCTTCCATACTATTAAATACTAGAACATATTCCTTCTATCTAACTGAACTTTTGTACCCATTAACCCAATTCTAAACATTCTACAACGATAAATGACTGGCAAGGAAAAAATAATAAATCAAAACAAAACATCAGAACTTAAAAACAGCTGGATTTTCTTCCAGGTGGAGTTGATGCCCTCTGAATTTTCTTGTAAGTTGTATCTTTTCTTCAAAGAAGTTCAGAATACTATCCTCTAGGATTAGGGCAACCTTTTGTAGCAAGAACTGACACTCTCCAAATTCTCCCTCAACCAGCTTCTTAGTGCCCCACATTCCACAATTACATGCTCATTTATTGGTTTAAAACTTGTGTAGCTTTACTTGTGTATTTTTCACTCCCTAATCATGTTTATACATCACGACCTTAACATGGATACCTCAGAGTGAAGATGTTTGTCAGATCTATTTCTGAGACCAAAAGACATTGGGGATGATGATGTTGTGAGGGTGGGGGTTGGGGAGTAACTGGGAATGCCAGGGCCCATTTGGGCTGCCAGGAGTGAGGGAATCACAGGATGTCTTCAGACCTATCTCATTTTCTTCACAATTTCCCCTGCCCAGTCCTACTCAGAGTGTAAAAAGGCACAGCTTTTTGCCATATGTTCTTTGATTCCCCTGATTAGCAATAACCCTGAAATATCAAAATGCTTTTGCTATTTAAGACCTTAATGCTCTTTAAAGACTTCTTTATTAACTGTAGCACGTAAGTTCAAGTCATGGCAAGAGACTTAAAGTTGTTCGGGGCATTGTCAGTAATTCAGGATAGGATCGCAAAAGTAATAAGAATAGGAGAAAGAAAAAGATGATGATGCATTGCTGATGCAGTACCTGAGATTTTCATGTCACAGGCTGAACAGAGGTACAAGTTTTCCCACAGAAATAAACTACCAACTGTTATGTATCTGCAGCAGAGAAGGAAGGTATGATTCAGAAATTGATTTCTATCAAATTGTCTATAGCTCTATTTTGATTATCCACACTTTCATATTCATAATATTATGCTGATGCAAAAGTAATCACGGTTTTTGCCATTGAAAGTAATGGCACCAACCTAACGTCTGAAAAAGATTCAGCAAACAAAAACCTGAAAATGTACTATGCAGCCATTTCTAAAACTTTTCCGCAGTTCATCCTTTCTTCCAGCCATTAGACCCGGCACCAAATTCTTTCCTTCTGCCTCTCCATTACCAGGGCTAGTGCTTTAATGTTCCTTATTCACTAATTATCTGACCAAAATAACCCAGTCATTGTTAAAATTAATTCCTCTGAAACAGTTTAAAAACACGGCACATAAAATGTAATTAGGCTAATAAATACTGGAATATCATTAAGATATTACAAATTAAGGGTATAGGAACTTACGGTCTGGTGGGGAATTTATGGTCTAGATGAAAACTACAGCCTGCTTAAAAAAGAAGACAAAGCAAATGCAGTTTTGCCATTGATGAGGCACAGAGCTCTGTTGAAACACCAAGGAAGGAGGTATTATTTCTGTCTGAAAGGAGAAGGGAAATGCTCATAAAGGAGGAAGATGGTAGCTAACTGAGATAACCAGTGATTGTGAACACCACTTCTTTGAATGATCATTATGAAAAATATCTATGAACTAGATTCTTCTCTACATAGAAGTTTGAACAAAGCATTAAATGTTGAAGGCAAGAAGTTACCAAAACTACTAAATGAAAACTAATTTATTTTTGTTACACCCTGACATCTGTCAATAACAGATAACACTTCCCTGAAAGTCAGAGTTTCAGTTAAATACCAGGTAGAGAGTGAATTAAAAAACAATAAACAAGTAATCCTTGTATACTTATATAACATCATCTTTAAAAAGAGTATCCAATATCAAAGTCAAGTGCCAAGGCTAAGGGAGGCAGCCTGCTGCCCCGGAAAGGGCATACATCGGCTTTGCCTATGGAAGACCTATGTTCGATTGCCAGCTTTATTTATTTATTTATTAGCTCTGCATGCTTTGATTTAGGTACTTTATCTTTTTCTCAAAGTTTTCAATTCTTTTCCTATAAAAGAGAAATGTTATTAGATCTTACTAATGCACACACCTAAAAACTTAAATTCAGTGTCTGAAAAAATCACTGTTTAGTCTAATAATTTTGTTAATTTACTTCATTTTCTTGAATTGTGGTGGCTGATGCCAACCTTAGGAAGGCCAAGACAGGAGGATTGTTTGAGCCCAGGAGTTCAAGACCAGCCTGGGCAACATAGTGGGATCCTGTCTCTACAAAAAAAACCCACAAAAATTAGCTGGGCGTGGTGGCATGTACCTGTAGTCTCAGCTACTAGGCAGGCTGAGTTGGGAGGATTGCTAGAGCTCAGGAGGTCGAGGCCGCAGTGAGCTAATTACAGTACTGCACTCCAGCCTGGGCAACACGAAAGCTTGTCTCAAAATAAAATAAAATAAAATAATTTAAAAATTTTTTAAAATCACTCTCTCCCTCTTTCTTTCTTCCTTGCTTCCTTATCTCCCCTCCCTATTCTCTCACTGTATTATATACGCTGCAATTCTATCCACAGGTAGACTAGCTTGTAATGCTACTTAGTGAAAATTTTACTAATAAATTTCTTACATAATAATAAAAATAAGGATATAAAGACCATCAAAGAATTAATACTATCCCCCGTAATGAAGAGACAGAAGGAAGCAATTCATGTCCCATCTGAGGGTTTGAGGAAAGAAGAGAGGGTATGGAAGCCTTCAGGGGGGCAGCAAGGTACATTTTTCACAGATCCTCTAAGGTTTTTAAGAGCACATATTTTTTCCTATAGATTCTCCAAGACACACCTGCCAAATACAAATTTCAAATTGCTCTCTATATGCTAGTGTTCTTGATTTGTATGGCTGATAATTGCCTTTTAATGGGGCTTCATATTTAGGATCCTACCTTACCTTCTCCACACCATGACGAACCTGGGGCACTAAATATCACCACCCCATGTGGCATTTCTTCAGCACACAAAATCCATCCTATGCTGAGTTTTCCTTGGTGCCCAGCTAACTAGTGTTAGAGCCCAGTCTTAACTCAGATGTTGAGTAATTCCACTTGCTAGGCATTCTGATCTCAAGCTTGTGGGGTGCCCTTCCTAACCTTTCTTAATAATGAGAATATAACCTACCTTGTCCCAGACAAAATGTCAAGTGCTTTGCATGCACTCTTGATTACCTGTAACCTCAAAGCACATTAGGAAAGACTGTGCTTGCTTTACAGATGAAGAAATGATGAGGCTCAGATCAGTTAAGAAAGTCACCTTAGACTGAGTGTGATGGCTCATGCCCGTAATCCCAGCATTTGGGGAAGCCAAGTCAGGAGAATAGCTTGAGGCCAGGAGTTTGAGACTAGCTGAGGCAACATAGTGAGACCCTCTACAAAAATTAAATTTAAAAAATTAGCCAGGCATGATGGTGTGCCTGTAAGTCTCATCTACTTGAGAGGCTGAGTAGGGAGGATTGCTTGAGCCCAAGAGTTTGAGGCTTCAGTGAGTCATGATCATACCACTGCACTCTGGTTAGAGAAATTTGCCTTAAATCACATCGTTAGTGAATATCAGAAGCAAACTGCAAACCCAGGCACATTCTACATATTTTTCAAATGTCTTTTTCAAATAAATGTTACTGCAAAATAAGAAAAAATAAAAAACAAATGTCACTGCAGCCTTCCTTTCCATTGAACTTGCATTGCTTTCTGTCTGAGTCCTACTTAGAAGGAAGTCTGCAAACTTCCTCCCTTCTCCACTCACCATTTCACTATAAAGTCTTTAGGATGAATAAATGACTTGCTCTATTTTTCCTACTATGCCTAGCACTGAAAGAGTTTAGACATATTTTTAAGTGATTAACACCATTTTTGAAAAGCTGTCCCAAAGAAACCAAAGCTAGGCTTGTGACTCCAGGTACTTCACTCCTCTTGAATAGTAGTAACTAATTAAGAGAAAGCATACAAATCAGTAGAATGCTTTAATTTCCATTGGAGGCAAATAAGTAACCCCATTTTTATTTGCCAGGGAAGTAAAAACTGTGATCACTGACATGCCCATTGATGTCCACTCCTACCAAAATCTTTGAGGTGGCCTATCCATTTATGAAGACACAGTCTAGTGTGAGTAGACATCTGCAGAAACTTCCAGATGATGATATTTTCCAATCCGAATTATTTGATAAAGAAGTTTAAAGCAACTCATAGTTAAAAACTCTTTGCTATTGTGAATAGTGCTGCAATGAACACACACACTCATGTATCTTTATAATAGAATGATATATATTCCTTTTGGTTGCAGGAACAGAAAACTAAACACCACATGTTCCCACTTATAAATGGGAGTTGAACAATAAGAATGCACGGACACAGGGAGGGGAAGAACACAGACTGGGGCCTATGGGGGCGGGTGAAGGTTGGGAGAGCATCAAGAAAAATAGCTAATGCACGCTGGGCTTAATACCTAGGCGATGGGTTGATAGGTGCAGCAAACCACCTATCAAACCATGGCACAGGTTTACCGATGTAACAAACCTGCACATTCTGCACATCTGCACATGTATCCCAGAACTTAAAATAAAACAAACAAACAAAAAAACTCTTGACATGCATTGAATCAGTTCAGTCTCTTCTGTAGCTTTCAACCAGTTGCCGTGCTGGTTATGGCAGATCTCTCTCTGAATTTAACCTCCCCATGTTGTTGTTTTCGTTAATGTCCTTAGGAGTCTGCTGTTCTTCCTGGAAGCTCAGAGCCTCTGAGTTGGCAAAGTTTGTTATTTGACTATCGTTTTTCAAGGGGGGAGGTAGACTCAGGCTAACATACGATATCCTGTATCATAAAGTTCCAAATAGTAAGTTCCAAAACCAAATGAGAAGTTTTCATTGTTTCTCGAAGAAATAAATAATATCACAAAACAGACAGCTTAATCTTTTGTTGATTGTATGTATTTAAGGTAGCATATTAATATAAATTCATCTCAAATATTTAATAATTCTTAGACACCAGAAACAGAATAATCTCTTCTTTTGATGGGGAGGGGCTGATATTTGGGTGGTGATTCACTGTCTTGGAGCAGCAGATCACCAAAATGAATTTTTTAATCTATAATAAATAGTGACGGTGGAGTCTAAAAACTCTGGAGAAACATTTACTACTAACTACTGTTCCCTAAATGTCAAGATGTGCCAAATTCCTCTCTGGAAATATTACAGATGAAAATTATATCAATCCTTATTCATGTCCTCAGTTCCAGGAAAATATAAGCTCTCAGTCACTTGGGCAATTTTCTGGGACAGAAGGAAATTAGTTTCAAATGGTTTGGTAATCATCTCAAAGGTATATCTGTCAAAGTGAATCAGCCTGAAGGTTTAGAGAAACATTTATGTTGTTGCTGCTTTGTTCAACTCAACAGAACCCTCTCAAGAAATCTGAAGAGCTAGCTTCCTAATATTCTCCAAAGCTTTTCTGAAATCACCTTCCCAATGAGGCCTTCCCCACAACCCTTTTTAAAGCTGTTAACTCTCCTCCTAACAATTTTCTACCTTCCTTTCCTATTTCCTTTTCTCCAAAGCACTTATTAGCGAGTAACAAACTACATATTCTACTACGTTATTTATATATCGCCTATCTTCTTCAACTAAAATATAAGCTCCATGAAAACAGAAATTGTTTCCCTGCCATATCCCCTTCACATAAAATAGGCAGATACAGGTGCTCAGAAAATACTTACTAAATGACCAAGATAATAAATAAATAAATAAATAAATAATCTAAGATAGTACTTTTATTGAAATTAAAGCCATACATTCAGAGCTGCCAAGAAATAATAGTTTTTTCTATAATTTTTATGAGCCAGATTTATTTTCAGCAAAGCTACATATTTTTAAAGAAAATATGTGTGTCTTCAAACCACACACTTGAAAAGCAATAAACTACACTGAATGTTTCAGGAGGGAAAACATGGCTGGTGAAACATATTTTTTCATTAGTATTGTCTCTCAAGCAGTTACAAAAGGTGAATGACTTGAATATTCAAATACATGGTGCTTTCAGCACTGACGCTAAAGGAAAGAAGCACCACGCTAAGAACCACGACGAGTAGGATTTTGGTTTTGTGTGTGTGTGTGTGTGTGTGTATGTGTGTGTGTGTGTGTGTGTGTGTTACTATTACTAGAGAGCTTTTTCTCTACTTGCATTAAAAAAAAAAGAAAAAAAAAAAAAACACGTGACCAGGCGCGGTGGCTCAGGCCTGTAGTCCCAGCATCCCAGCACTTTGGGAGACCGAGGCCGGCGGATCACGAGGTCAGGAGATCGAGACCATCCTGGCTAACACGGTAAAACACTGTCTCTACTAAAAATACAAAAAATTAGCCGGGCGTGGTGGCGGGTGCCTGTGGTCCCAGTTATTCAGGAGGCTGACGCAGGAGAATGGCGTGAACCCGGGAGGCGGAGCTTGCAGTGAGAGGAAATCGCGCCACTGCACTCCAGCCTGGGCGACAGAGTGAGATTCTGTCTCAAAAAAAAAAAAAAAAAAAAAAAATGGTGGGATGGAAAGTGACTCCAAAGTTCTGTGCCTCAATTTCCCATGCCTCAGTTTCCCAGGCTATAAAGTCCTTTCACCCTTTCTAAGGAAAGAATATACTGTAACATAAAATCAATTTGAAAAATATAAATATAATGTTATTATTGCCAAATACTGATAATATTTATTGACATGTATTTACTGATAATAAAGGTGTATGCTTTGGTACTATGTTATACTTAACTTTAAATTTAGGAAAATGTTGGATCATATTGAAAACAAAACGTTTGCAAATACATCAAAGATAGATATACTTCCTTGACTGTGCCATAAAGAGGACATGGGAAAAGAAAATCTTGACTTTCCTTTGGTTTGATTTTATGAAAACAAGTTATCTAGTCTACAGATATAAAAAGAACATATTATATGCACCATCAAAATGAATAATAAACAGGTATTCATTTAAGATTTAGTCGTCTGTTAATTTAGTAATACAGTAATAAAGTTACACAGATTTTGATGTGAACATTTTGAAATAATAGTAAGAGCTACATTTATTTATTTATCTGTAATTTCCTAAATGAAAAAAATTAAAATTGCAAATTGTAGCATACCTAGGTCATCAAATAGGAGAACTGATAACTCAAATATGTTCACTGCAACCATGCTATGGTGAAAAGTTGAGCCAGCTCTTTGGTAGATAAATATTTTGGAATTTCTGTCTTCAGTTAAATGGCTGGCTCTCACACACACTCTAAGAAACAACAAAACAAGCTGTGAAGTTAGCATTGTGCTTTCCAGTTTGTTTCTGCTGCCAATTAACTACCATGTATAGTCTTGACCAATGTTTATTTCTCTGGGACTCAGTTTCCCTCTCTGTGAAAGGAAGTAATTGAATTAAATTATCACAGGAGCATCACAGAATGTTAGAACTAAAGGAGCTTTGGGGATTGTTTTGTCTAACTCCTCCGTGTTATAGAAGAAGCCCATTTTAAAGTGCCTATATCTGCTGGATACAATGATTCTATTACTACTCTTCCAAGTCAGATATCTTACAGTAACATCCCCACATCCCACAAAGGAAATTAAATTGAATTAAGCCTTCTATTCAAAAAGCATAGTAAAGGATATTATCCAGAGTGAATAAAATGTGTCAGAAGTAAATTTCTAACCTATGACTAGCAATGCTATTTCTAAATATCCCCCCCACACACACTCAATTTGAAATAGATCTACTCATTCACACAGAGTAAAACTAGAGTTATTTCTCTTCTTGGAGCATGGAGAGACCAGCATAAGGCCTGAACCCGTGTTGATACACAACTGCTGTAGTTGCTGAAATAGCATTTGGTAAAAGTTAATATCCATTGTGGATTAAAATCATTCATAAAATAGCAACTGATGGGCATTTTCTGGTTATTTATAAATGTATTTGTAATTAAAAGATCTAGCATCAAGCTTAATAAAAATACAGGTGATATAGATAATAACCAGCTTCTAATTAACTTTAGCTAACACTCTTAGACAAAAACAGAAGGGGAGAAAGGCAGTGAGGGGGAAAGGAGGAAAAGAAGAAAGATGGGAAAGAGGAGGGGCGGGGGAAGGATAAGAGAAAGAAAGAAAAGTATGTTATCGAACTTGCAGAAAAAGAAGCAGAATTAATATTATTTTCAGATGATAGGATTGTAGAGATTGAAAAAACAGGAGACTCAAGTAAAAGAGACTTAAAATAAAAACCACTACAAACTATAAGAGATCTGGTATAAATATAAACGTGCTTCAATGAAAGCAATAACCATTTTTCAAATATTACATAAGAGATCTTATGTAATATTTCTAGGCAAAGGTAGTACAGCTACAGAATAATTAGCAAGAAAGTAAAGAACTTCTAAGAAAAATGTTTTAGAATGCTTCAGAAAGACAGAAAAATACTTGCTCAAAAGGAAAGCCTATCTTGCTCTTGGATAAGATTTATCATTATAAAGTTAATTTTCACTAAATTAATCTACAGATCTAAAGCTTTCCCAGCAAAAATGACACCTGATTATTTTAGAATTTAACAAATTGATTCTAAAATTTATATGAAGCCATGAATAAGTGGTAATAAACAGCAAATCAATAAATCATAATATTTGATTATTCAATAGTTTGGCCTCTTGACCTCCAACCCCCTTTGACTTAAGCAGCATTAATTGAACAGATATTCATTGAAAATCCAATAAGAGCAATATCTTGGCTGCTGATTGATTATTTCAGTAAGAATTGCCTTTTTTCCTGCAAGTTGTAGAGGACCTGACAAACATGTTTTTACACAATTTAATAACCTTCCATAAGGGGAAGTCTAGAGCTAAGCAGCACAGAGATAGCAAAGCAACTCAATAAAGTAAGTCATCAAGGAAACGGCTTGCTTATATCCTCATGCTCAGCCATCTTTAGCTTATAACCTTTATGCTTTTGCATATGCCTTAGCAATAGTCTTTATGCTATTGCAGCCTCCTTGAAACAAACCAGTTGCTGGAGCTCCAGGTGTGGCCACATCACAACAGCATCACAAACTGCAAAGAAGGAGAGGAAAGCTCACAGAGTTCTGTTTTATTAATGTGTAAAAAAAAAAACAAAAACAAAAAAAAAACAAAAAAAAACAACAACACTTTCCCCAAAACACCTAGCTGACTTCTCTTCACCCTTGGTAATATGAATGTGATTTACATATACATCCATTTCTTTTACACAAAATTACTGAGCATCAATATCAGGGAAGTACTCTTGTTATGAGTTTGGTTATCAATAACAATGTTATTAATAATCTGACCCCGAATGTTGGAAACAATTATAAATTGTAGAGTTGAGGAGAAGTACTTGCTTGAACTTCTGTGGGAATCACCTAAGTATATTCTGTCCAGTGAAAATCTTGCATAAATAACAGTCATTTGTTAAACTGGTTAAAGTAAGTAGTCCAAATCGCAATATTTTTCTCCTACTCTTCTCAGTTATCATTTACCAATCAAAGTATTTTTTGCACATTCTGTAGACACAGATCTAAGTGACAGGTATATCAAAAGACTTCTTGTGCACAAGATCTTTTTAGTTTAATTAGGGAAATAAGACTTACATTCTGAAAAGAAAACATAAGCAAGAGTGAAATATTCCTAGGTAAAGCAATACTTACAGATTTTTAAAATTGTAATTCTCATTAGCTGGTAGTTTCCCAAACGTTCACACTTGTTGTTGTTGTTTTGTTTTGTTTTGTTTTTAATTTACTATTCCCTTCTATTCTTTCCCTCTCTTCCTCCTTATTCTTCGAAACTCAGATCAAGGGTTCGCTTCTGTATAAAATCTTGTCCAACTACCCCCTATCCTAATAGAATTTGCTGTTTCCTCCTTGTGATTTATGTACCCTCTGCATAATATTTGAACAGCATCTTATAAATTCTTTCATGTATTTCTTTGCATGCTTGTCTTATCCAAGATCATGCTCATTCAACTTTTTGTAGCTGTCACCTGGCACAGTGCTGCAAACACAAGAGATCAATTGATTAAGTGAATAAAATGAGAGTTTGACTATTAAAAAAGGAAACAGAGGCTGGGCATGGTGGCTTATACCTGTAATCTCAGCACTTTAGGAGGCTGAGGTGGGAAGGTCACTTGGGGCCAGGAGTTCAAGACCAGCTTGGGCAACATAGTAATACCCTGTCTTTATTAATAAAATTTTTAAAACAAAATTAAAAGGAGATAGACTATAACGTTGTATGGAACAAAAAAAAAAAAATAGAAGAGCACAATTGTATTGTCCTTGGATTCATTTTAAACTTCTTAAAATAAGAAATGAACCCAATTACTGCTCCTGGGGTAGGAAGTTCAAGGACCAAAGATATTTTCCTGTCTGTGCTGAACAAAACTGGAACTAGGCAAAAGTCACTTAGCTACTTGCTGCAGTAAATACATGCTCTGGAAGATAAAACTATGAAACACAAAAATAGCTTAGTGTTTAAGACTAATAGCTCATTTCTGGACCCTTTCCTTGCCATACCCACCAAACCAAAGTTATTATGCTCTAAACTCTGACCAATCCCAAACAGCTCCATCTTGCAAAATCTGCCTTAAAACCACCCAAAGCCCTGTATATTTTTCTTCCCGAAACTTCCTTCTTTAGATAATTTATTAACAATCTCTAACACATTGATGTTCTCCCTTAGTGTAGTAAGTCTAATTAACTGAGCTGTGCTTGATCAATAAGTTTTTCTAGTGGTCTTTGATGGCATTAAAGGCCAATAGTAGCCTTAAAATGAATTTACATATATTCCCCAGTTTTGAAGAACAGTATATCTATAATGGGGAAGCTAATTTTGTGTTATTTACCTTAGATTCTGTTCCCCCTAAAAATGAGGAAGCATGAGCTAATTTATAAAAACACAAAGTATTTTTATTCACTTTTTAAATGACAGTTAAAGTTATATATTTTTCAACTCACTTCCTCTTTTAACAATATTTCCTCATATTTATAACTTCATTGAGTGGCATTACCTAAAAGATAACCACTTATTTTATTTTTAACAGTTTTATTAAAGTACAATTTTGTCTTAGTTTGTTTGATGCTGCTATAACTGAATGCCAGAGATTGGATAACTTATAAAGAAAAGAAATTTATTTCTTACAGTTCTGGAGGCTGAGAATTCCAAGGTCACATGACTGCCTCTGGAGAACCTTCTTCTGGTGGCGACTTTCTGGAGAGTCCTGAGATGGCACAACGCATCCCATGGTGAGAGGACTTATGAGAGATAGACAAACTGGCTCTACAACAGACTCACTGCCATGATAACTCACCCATTCCTGTTATAACCCATTAACCTATTAACCCATCAACCTATCAGTCCATTAATATAGTAATCCATGAATGGATCAATCAATTCATGAGGGCAGAGTCCACATAACCCAATCACCTGCCAAATGTTCCACCTCTCAACCCTGCCGCATTGGGGATCAAGCTTCTAACAAATAAACTTTTCAAAGATACCTTTAAAAGATATCAAATTTACATACCCATTTATTTTTATAGTAATATTTGGGGCTAATCATAAAATGCATATTCATTATTAAAAGCTGGAAAAAATACAAACAAATATAAATTGTCAAATCTCTGATAAATCCATCTTAAAATTTTGGTCTATTACCACAAATTTGTTTTTCAGCTAAATGCACGCGCACACACATACACACACATTAAAAGTAATTGGAATACTATTTCATATGCCATTTTATAATTTGCTTTTTCCCTTGTTATATTATAAAAAATGTTCAGCTTTTATCATAAATACTTCAAAAACTTTACATTCATAATTATGGTGAAGTAATGCGATGTTTGAGATTTCCTTCAAAATAATCAAGGTGGAGGCAGAGGGAGGCCAGTGGATAAGTGAATAATAAAAATAAGCTAGTGTTTAGTTGATATCTGTTCAAGCTGAATGATGACTACATGTGAGATCTTTATATGTTTATTCTCCATACTTTTGTATGTTTGATATTTTCTATAAAAAATTTAAAATCTTTATTTTTAGTATTTACATTACATTTTATTTACATATTTACTTCATTTTATATAACTGTTCTATTTATTAATTTTCATTAGAGATTTAGATGATTTATAGTTTCTTCTATTGTAAAAACCACTGTGATAAGGGTCTTTGTACATAAATATTTGTATTTCTTTGTATGAGACTTTCAGTGATAGCTGAAAGTCTGGAAAGCTTCTCATCTCTGTTTATTTATTTACAAAATATATGAAAAAAAGCCTGCTCTTGTACTTGCCTCCTGGCATGCATAGTAAAACAGTATAAACATTTTAAAACTTCTTTATATCCATTACTAAATAGTTTTCTGGGAAAGTTGTTTCAAAGAAATTTTAAAACATGTTAGTGTCTTAATCAGTTTGGGTTGCTGTAACAAACATAACATAGACTGGGTGGTTAAAACAACAGAAATTTATTTCTTAGCATTCTGGAGACTGAGATGTCCAAGATCAAGGTGCCAGTGCTTCAGTTACTGATGACAACTCTCTTCCTGGTTTGCTGATGGCCACCTTCTTGTTGCATCCTCACATAGAGAGAGATGATCTCTCTTGTGTCTCTTCTTACAAGGTCACTGGTCCCATTAATGAGGGTTTCATTACCTAGTTAACCTAATTAACTCCCAAAGGTCCCACCTCTTCATCATACTGGGGATTAGGTTTAAATCTTTGAATGTAAGGGAACATGAACATTCAGTCTATAACAGACATGTCTATTTTTTTTCTGAATTGTTTATACTTGTCTTTGACCATTTATTCGATGCAGGATGTTTCATGATGAGGGGAATACAGCATGCTAAACTGGCTTTTATAACATAATCGCTCTTGTGAGAAGTAACTCTCTCCCATGATAACCTATTAATTCATTAACCTATTAATCCATTAACCTATTAATCCATTCATGAGGGCAGAACCCTCATGACCCAATCACTTTTAAAAGGCCCCACCTCTTAATACTGTTACATTGGGGATTAAGTTTCAACATAAGTTTCAAAGGGGACAAATATTCAAACTATAACACTTTGCTCCTGGTCCCCCAAAACTCATATTCTTCTCCCACACAAGTAGATTCATTCTACCCTCACATCCCCAAAGTCTTAATTCACTTCAGCATCAACTCAAAAGTTCAAAGTCCAGACCTTCATCTGCATCAGATATGGGTGATACTCAAGTCACAATTCATCTTGAAGTAAATTCTCCTTCAGTTATGAACCTTTGAAATTAAACAAGTTATCTACTTCCAAAAATACTTTTGTGAGACAGGGATACAACAAACATTCCCATTCCTTCAGGGAGAAGTAACCATCCCCCCCAACAACAATAAAAAGAAAAAGAAGATGAAGAAAGAGAAGAAAAGGGAGAAGAAGGAGAAGGAGAATAAGGAGAAGGAGGAGGAGAGGAAGAAGAAGAAGAGGAAGAGGAAGAAGAAGAAGAAGGAGGAGGGGGTTGGGGGAGGGGAGGGGATGGGGAGAAAAAGAAGAGGAGGAGAAGGAAATAGTATCAGGTCCCAAGTAAGTCTAAACTCCAACAGGGAAAACTACTTTAAGTCTTAAAGCTGGAGAAAAATCTCCCTTGACTCCATTTGCAGCATCCTGGGCTCACCGGTGCAGGCATTGGGCCCCCAGTGCTTCAGGCAGCCTTGCCTTCTCACCATGTGATGTCCTATGCCACCTTGAAACTCTACAGAGGGTCCTTACCAGTAAGAAGGCCCTTACCAGATGCCACCCCTCAACCTTGAACTTCCCAGTCTCCAGAACTGTAAAATATATATTTTTCTTTATAACTTACCCAATCTCAGATATTCAGTTATAGCAACAGAAAACAGAATAAGACACATGCCATACAGGTTTATATAGACGATACATAGATGCATGAATGGATACATAGATGCTCTTTATAAATTAGAATATTAATCAGTCATTTAACTTATTTGTGGAAAGCATTTTTACTCAGCTTGTCAATATTGAACTTAAATATTTTAATGTAGAAAAGGTTTTTGTTTCACTTTTATGTGCCCAAATATATCAGTCTTTTGCATTATATTCTGTCATTTCTATGTTTAAAAGATCCTTTAAAGGGGTCTAAGTATTTATTTTGGAAGTGTGTGTTTTCTATGAAAGAATTCTCCAAGATATAAAACCACTCTCTCCTTTAAGAGATGGTTTTACTTAATGAATGTCCATAAAAAAGAAAAGGGTATAATAGCACCATTCTATGTTTTTATATAAATGTTACATTTTAGTTAATTCTATACATTGTTACAATTAATTAGCATTATTTTTGAAGACTGAAATATATGTTAGATGAATGAAACAAAATAGAAAATAAAAAGAGCAATGACAAAATAAATATTTGGTAAGTGGATAAATAAATAAGCAAATCCCTATAAATTAACATAACTCCAAGTTGTCACAGTTGATAGTTAAATGCTTAACTGAATATTTTGCCGTTTTAAGAATTACTGTTAATATTTTTCTATCTTTATCCTAGAAAGGATTCTTCTCGACCTTTGTATGCTATTTAAATCACTCCCTTAAAGTTCTATTTTAATCACTCCCTTAAAGCTCATATTTTTATCTGCCCTTGCTTTTTATGGTTTCCTTTCAGCACTTCATATTTGCTTCTCTTTGTAGTTTATTTGATCCATAAAGAGTGTACTTAAAATTTTTACTATTTCCACACTGTTAGGTTCTCATTTAAGCTTATTTCATATGCCCAGCATCATTTGAACGTCTTATTTACCCAATAGTGCGAATTTCTTCACGCATTCAGAGTTCTCTAATTTATTTTAAGTGAAAGAAGAGTAGAGTAAGACACAGCATACATGGAACAATATAGGAGAAAAGTAGTCATTTTTAGAGACTAGCTTTTAATATGTAATAAGAAAAATTTAAAATGAAAATTAAGTCTATATTTATATAGTGAAATAAATATAAAAATTGTTTAAGAAAATTATAAAATAAAAAGTGATATAGACATTAAAGATGAAAAAACACACCATCGGTTTGGATAAATTACTTCTCATAGCTATAACTCACAAAAAAACCTTGACATTCAATCTTCTAAATAAAGTAGCTTTCAGTTATAATATGTATTTTAATCAAATGTAACATCAGAGGGTAGAACATTGTCTGACCCAAAATAGAGATTCCATGCATATTTTTTCAAATGTAAATATGTAAACAAAACTTACAAAAAAATGTGGTGTTAAAATTTTTCTGACCTTAGCAAGTGCTTTTAAACACATTTTAGAAGGTCATAGGCTTTCCAAAGTCATTTATTATTACAAGAATAGCTGTCACTTCTTTTACCAAAAGGTTCAATTTTCATTGATATCACCATAATTATTACATTACAGGCTTCTAATACTGATGTCAACCTGATCATTTTCAGTGATGTTGCAGTCTTTACAAAGTCCCCTTCCCCTGGAACCATCAATGATCACAAGGGTTTGGAGGGTCTATTTCAAATATTTAAGACCATTTGGTGCACTGACATCTCTCAATGTCCCAGAAAGAATGCCCCCATGGTACTGGACTTTAAATAAGGAAACCTGACTTCATTCAATCCAACTTTTTGTGTCCATTCTTGGCCCCATTAAGAAGGTAATTGTTAGCTGAAGAAAAAAAGACAGAGGCCAAATAAAAAATAGAGCAGGGCTATAAAATTGAATTTAAATGGATATTTTATTTTAAAAACTCTCTTTCTGTTAATGAAATATCATACTAATGCTATACATAATAGAACTAAGTAAGAAACTCTATCCCCCAGGAGAAATTATTAAGCTAGCAAGGTCCTGCCAGAGAAAATAACAAACTGCTTTTTTAAGAGAATCTTTAGGTTTTTAAACTTTATATAAATGGATCATATGTAGTGTTACATTCCTAAAACATTTTACTATAGAGAAAATCTATGTGACACATCCAGTTCATTATTTCTAAGTATTAAAAATATTTGATTATATCAATAGATCACAATTCATCCCTTTTCTTGCTGATAAACATTCAGATTGTTTTCAGTTTTTAACTGCCATCCAATACTGCAACCGTCTTATATAAATTCCTTTGAACATGTTATTATTTGCTCCTTGTAAAAACCATTAAACATAAGCAAATTCAACTTTACTGGGTAGTTCCTACGGTAGGCAGAAGTCCACAGCCTAATCTCTGGAACCTGTGAATATGTTAGGTTATATAAAAAGGGGAATTAAAAGTGAAGGTGTAATTAAGGTTGCTAATCAGTCGACCTTGAGATGAAGAAATTATTCTGCATTATCCATGTTGACCCAATGCAATCACAAGAGGGCTTATATTACAGAGGCAAGAGAGGAAGAACCAGAGAGACAGCCACATGAAAAGGACTCAGGCTGATGTTGCCGTCTTTGAAGCTGGAGGAACAGTCACAAGATAGGGAATGCAGGAAGCCTATAGAAGTTGAAAAGGCAAGGAAGAGACTTGGCTTCTACCATCTTGGTTTTAACCTAGAGAGACCCATTTCCAGGAGAGAAGGCTCCAGAATCCCCATCTGGCATTCAAACTTATTTTTCCAGAAAGCACCATAGTATTTGATAGCTATTTTCTTAATGCTATTAATATTCATATATATTTCTGGCATGCTTTTGTTTAAAGAAGCTTTTGAGAGTTGGTGTGGGAACATAGTAACTATATAGACCACTTGGTTCTAAGAGAAAATGATTTATAGGTTCCAAGCAAATGACTTCCAAATGAATTTTTGAAATACAGTGTGTAAGGTGGGAACTGCCTTTATAAACATAAACTCACATAAACACTAGATGGATTTTGTTTATATGTACCCTATAATTCCAACTCTTTCTACTTGTAAGTAAAATTTATAGTGGCCTCCAAAATCATCTATCACCTTAATGACATCATTAAAAATGTCTAGTTCTAGGTCTAAGAACCAAGTCTAAAGGTTAAAAAAGATTTCTTTGGCATTAAGGAAAAATTATAATACTAAAGAATGCAAATAGCCAAAAGCCATATGAAAGAGAATTACCTACACAATTTTCTAAGGGTTTCCCCAGACATTCTCTTAATTACTGAGCTAATGACCTTCACCAAACCAAATGCATCTCTGTCCTATGCCACCATTTAGCTTTTTCATATTCCCAGATTTTATATACTATATCACTGGCTCCTAAAACATCCTTTAAGAAGCATATTAAGGATGTATTCAAAGTTTTATGCTGATCTCCTTCCTCCAGGGTTGCTCAAGGACAAATTATAAATTAAACGAAGATTGTATTTGGAATCTATCTTAGCATTTTTATACTTCCTCTTCACCCAGATAATCCATTTTCTCCAACCCAAATATCAGCCACTTTTTAAAAAGTATTATGCCCTTTTGTATTCCAATAGAATTCTTCCTTCAATGCTATAAATTAGTTCTTCCCTTCTTGTGAAAAATTCAAATTTTCATAGTAACTACATTGCAAAGTAGTTACTACCTAAGAAACTAACTCATGAAGAAATGACCTAACATTAAGAAAAATATAATGAGTCACGTTTCTTAGATGAATATGCGTAAGAGACAAAATTTGTAGAGAGTATCTCTATACAGAAGAATATATTTCTAACAATGGTTTATCTGACAATATTCTCAATGGTACATGATAAATGTATTTTTTCACCATATTAGGGATTATGTACACAATATTTAACCTCATTCTTATAAGCATATGGAAATCTTCAATGCAAATTAAATGAACACAGTTTTATAGAGAGAGGCAATATTATAAATTGAATAATGCATGCACAGAAAACTTGAAATTACATAAAGAGCAGTGAATTAAGTAGAGAATATATTTTCTGATAGCAAGCAAACGGAAACATTGGTGTATCTTTGTCTTGACACTTTTGAGCCATTTATGTTATTCATGATTCACTCACACAGGAGTAACTGCTGTAAGGGATATTGTCTACCAAGGCTGCTCAACTTCAATAACCAAATGGATTAGCAAGTTCAATTGGGACTTATCTGGTACAAGTAATTATTTTTAGCAATATCTAAATGAATTATAGAATTTAAGACTTATAGACATTAAAAAAGGAAAGGTTAGCTGGGGATGCCTGAACCCAAACTCAGGAATGAACTATATACACGTAAAATAAGTTTTTCTAAGACTCAGAGACCACAGAAATGATAACAAAAGCCTGCATTTTTCACAAGAAGATATCCAGTCCTCTGCTGAATAACTTGCAAGCATTTCCAGGGAAATCCAGAGGATGTTTTGCATGTATGCACCTACAGACCTCTTTGACAGTCCCTACAACTGCCTCCATTAACTCTTGTTCCCTCAAAACTCCATAACATCCACTGGCATAGGCACTTCTTACCAGACACTGCAGCCACTATACTGAAGCTATGGGCTAAAATAAAGAATGGAAGTCACTCAGGGACATCCCAGAGTGAAGCTGCTTGTGCTCAGGCATTTCACAAAGTTTTGGGAAATGACTTTTTCTGGTTTTACTTGTAATCCTCTCTCTTGTTGAAGCCAGACATTTGACTACACAAATAGAGTGGAGAAGAGTGTACACAGAATCCCTATTCTACAATAATGACTGAACTCACCCTGCTTATCTGCCAAATACATTATACTTGAGTCCTTATCTCAGCATGAGTTCTCCCAAAATGCTTATCATTTCATAGGCTATTGGTTGTCAAACTTCATCGTGGATCAAATTTTTCTGGGAAAGTTTGTTAAATAAAGATCATTGCCCTCCCTCTAGTTAAGGATTCAATAAATCTGGGATGGGGTTCATGAATTTGAACCCTGGTTATACCTTGACACTTCTGAATCACATTTAGGCTTGAACTATGATTACTGCTATAAACACTTTGTTAAACATTTAATTTAAACATGACTACATAAGCAATCACTTGCAATTAATATATCATGAAGGCCTGGGTTAATTTTGCAAACTCCTAATGAGGACTTGGTGAAAATCTTAGTTGTGTATTATTCACATGTAGCAGTCAGAGTAATGGCCTCCAAATATGTCCAAATCCTAATCCCTGGATCCTATAAAGTGCAGATGTGATTAAGGTAAGGATCTTGAGACAGGGAGATTCTTCTGGATTACTTAGGTGGGCCCAACAGAATCACGAGAATCCTTCTAAATGAAAGAAGGAGGCAAGAGAGGCAGAGTCAAAAGGGCATGTAATGACAAAAGCAGAGGTCGGAGTAATTCAATCAGCCATTGCTGGCTTTGAAGAGCAAATACAAGGAATGTAGGCAGTCTTTAAGAGCTGGAAAGGCAAGAAGTAGATTTTCCCCTACTACATCCAGCCCTTCATCCCTTTCAACACTTTGATTTTAGCCCAGTAAGACTTATTTTGGACCTCTGACCCCTAGAATTGTAAGTGAATAAAAATGTGTTGTGTTAAGCCACTAAATTTATTGTAATTTGCTACAGCAGCAGAAAGAAACTAATACACCAGGGAAACTAAAATTCCCTGCTCCAATTCAAATTTCCCTTCCCTTTTGTTGGGTTGAGTGTGATTTCCTAATCCTGTACTATCTTTTGCACTGGTTCTAATCCATGAGCATCTATTTAATAATTTCTGTGTCTTCTGCATGTTCTCACTCATAGGTGGGAAGTGAACAATGAGAACACTTGGACACAGGGCGGGGAACATCACACACCAGTGTCTGTCGTGGGGTGGGGGTATGGGGGAGGGATAGCATTAGGAGAAATACCTAATGTAAATGACGAGTTGATGGGTACAGCAAATCAACATGGCACATGTATACCTATGTAACAAACCTGCATGTTGTGCACTTGTACCCTAGAACTTAAAGTATAATAATAAAAAGTTTTTTAAAAAAAGTAATTTCTGCATCTTTTTTTAAGTTCAGGGGTCCATGTACAGGTTCATTGCATAGGTAAACTCATGTCATGGAGGTTTGTTATATAGCTTATTTCATCACCCATGTATTAAGCATAGTACCCATCAGTTATTTTTCCTGATCCTCTCTCTCCTCCCACCCTCAACCCTCTAATAGGCTCTAGTGTGTGCTCCCCTCTATCTGTCCACGTGTTCTCATCATTTAGCTCTCCCTTAAAAGTGAGATCATCCAGCATTTGGTTTTTCTGTTATTTTGCTAAGGATAATGGCCTCCAGCTCCAGCCATGTTCCTGCAAAGGACATGATCATGTGCTTTTTTTTATGGCTGCATAGTATTCCATGGTGTATGTGTACCACATTTTCTTTATCCACTCTGCCACTGATGGGCATTTAGGTTGATTCTATGTCTTTGCTGTTGTGAATAGTGCTGCAATGAACCTATGTGTACATGTGTCTTTATGATAGAATGATTTATATTCCTTTGAGTATATACCTAGTAATGGGATTGCTGGGTCAAATGGCAGTTCTGTTTTTAGCTATTTGAAGAGTTGCCACACAGCTTTACACAAAGGTTGAACTAATTTACACTTCCACCAACAGTATAAAAGCATTCCTTTTTCTCAGCAACCTCAATAGCTCCTGTTATTTTTTGACTTTTTAATAACAGACATTCTGACTGTAATGAGATAGTATCTGATTGTTGTTTTGATTTGCATTTCTCTAATGATCAGTGATGTTGAGCTTTTTTTCATATGCTTGTTGGCAGCATGTGTGTCTTCTTTTCAAAAGTATGTGTTCATGTCCTTTGTCCACAAATTTCTATGTCTTGATACCAGGTCGTCAAAACTCATAGAGAATTTTTGGTCTTTATCTGATAGTTTAAAGTCCAAGTTTAAATATAAACTTATTACAGTCTATATGCCCATATCTCTAATTGTTTTACTTTTGTTTGCATCATATAAGATAATCACTCTCTTTTAATTGAATTATCAACAATAAGTTGGCTACAGATACCTATTACCTGGGAATAGGTTATTTAGGGGGTAGAGAGCATCTTCTTTTCTACTTCTATACTCTTATTGCTCTATACCCCTCTGGCTTCTTTGAAGGGAAACAAGCCATTCTGACTTTTTGTTGTTAAAGAAAACTTGGAGGTTAATCACCACCTGTAAAAGTATTTTCCATGATGCTGAAATCACTGGTTCTGTGGTATGTGTGTGCCACACAATGAGACATCCTTTATGATTAGAACAGCTTAGGACTGTACTATGAAATCATCTCATTCACACTCTGTGTAAACCACATCCAAGGGGCTTGAATGAGACAGGAAATGTTTTTCAAAGGTTTTTTTGGTGTGCTGAGATTTCAGCAAGTTTAGGAAGGAGAAGAAGGAAGTGCTGTGAGAACTTGATAAGAAGTGCAATGCCACACGCAAGAGCAAAAGAAAAGAAATTGGAAGATGGAGCCTGCCACAAAAGAAACTTGAAACATTCATTGGGGAGCAGGGAAAGGGGAAGACCAAAGTGAAAGGAAACAGTCCTATTATCAATTGTGTTGCTTCCCTATTGCTGATCAAATTATCTGAGCTCTACAACTTTCCACATGTAATTGATTTTCCTATTTATTAGTAGAATGACTTAAGACTGAAGGTGAGTCAGTGGCTCAACATAGAAGGGAATTCGTACATAGTTTTTAGTCAACTAGTTAATATTTCTTTTTCAGTTCAGTACTTACTATAGTTTCCAAGTAATAAATCTTAATAATTCTTGAAAAAGGAAGGAAAGAAGAAGTCAGGTTAAAATACAAGTAGCAAAATAAATATATGATTTCAGCTGCTTTTCTACATACAGCTAAACTTTTAGAGGTAGAGTTTGTTTTTATTGGGCTAACACACATCATGTCAGGAGGTCTTAATAATGTTGGCAAGCAAGAAGGCTGATGGAAAGTTTCTCTGGCTAACAAAAATCCTTTTTTAAGAACACATGGAAGGTATCCATTTCAGAGAATTTAGAAATCCATGAAGAAAAAGAAATACTGAAAGACATTATTTTTGTTCTGGCTCTCATGTTTTCTCTTTCTCCCCTTTTCCTCTACTTATAGAAAGAAAACCAAGGATTTCTTACTTCATAGGTCAATGAATCAAGATACTGGATCTCTGCAGACTCGCAAATGTATGCATTGCCCATGTGGCCTCAGGCAAAGGTAGTTGGCCCTCACATTCAAATTGTAGAAATAATAAATGGCCATAGATTAGTACTTTAAGATTTGGAACCTGGAAATAAACATTTGATGAGTTTTCAGCATTTTCCAGGTGTTATTTTATAGGGATATTATCATTTATAATGTTTCTTTGAATGTATGTGAATTTTTGCATATGACTAGCTAAATTAGAAAATGTATATTCTCAGTTGTTTCTTCCCAACTTGATTTATAACAATCCAACCACAATCATTTAATATTTTCTTCTTCCTTTTGAACCAACCTACTATGTGCACTTTACAAAGTTACAGATTAGCTGGACAGCCTAAGACCCGCCAAATATATACCCAGTCAAGTAAACCTTGGTGCTGTGGTTTGAATGTATCCTCTAAAATGCATGCTGAAGTTTAATTGTCCTTGTGATGGTATTAAGTGGTGGAACCTTTATGAGGGGATTATGATTAATGCCATTATCTAGAGAGTGGATTAATTATCTCAGGAGTGAGTACCTAATACAAGTATAAGTTTGCTCCCATTTTCTCTGTGTCTCACATGCTCACTCTCCATGTGATGCCTTCTGCCATAGAATGACCCTCAGCAGATGCTGGTACCATGCTTTTGAACTTCCCAGCCTCCAGACCCATATGCCAAATAAATCTCTGTTGTTTACAAATTACTCAGTCTGTAGTATTTTGTTGCATCAGCAGGAAATGGACAAAGACAGTTGGCCTCCTTAGAAATATGCATGTTTTATCTCTTATAAGTGAGAACATGTGGTATTTGGCTTTCTATTTCTGTAATAATTCACTTAGGATAATTGCCTCCAGCTGCATTCATGTTGCTGCAAAGAACATGATTTCAGTCTTTTTATGGCTGCATAGTATTTCATGGTGTATATGTACCACATTTTCTTTATCTGTACACTGTTGATGGGCACCTAGATTGATTCCTTTGCTATTGTGAATACTGCTGTGCTGAGCATATGAGTGCATGTGTCTGTTTTGTGGAACAATTGATTTTCCTTTGGGTATATACTCATTAATGGGACTGCTGAGTCAAAAGGCAGCTAGAGAAAAAGGTCAGATCACTTACAAAGGGAACCATCAGGCTTCTCAGAGTGTTCTTTTTAAAAGTATATAAGATCAGGTCACTCATCTGATTAAAATTCTTCAGTGATTTCTCATTCCTTATAAACTAAAATTCAAACTCTAACATAAGCTATATCCATTCTTCCCTCACTCATTGTGCCCCAGATATGCTGGCCTCCATCCTGTTCCTCATGCATGTCAAAGTCTCTTCCACCTCAGGGCCTTTGCTATTGCTGTTTCCTGTCTCTGGAAAAATCTCCTCGCCTTTCCCCCATGTGTTACATGGCTGGCTTATTTTGCCTACAAAACTCAGCTCAAATATCTTCTTCAAGAGGTTTTCCTCTAAAGCAGTAGTTCTCAGTCTTCACTGTTTATCAGAATGACCTACAAAGCTAATAAAAACTTCAATGGACTTGATTACTTCCCAATCCTGAGAAGTAATTCAAACTAGGACCCTGGCATCAGTATTAAATCAGAACAAAACAAAACCCTCTACAGGTGGTTCTAACTGCAGCCAAATTTTGAGTCAGTGATCCAAAGAAACTCACCATTTTCTTTCTCCATTACAACCACCTTTTAGTGTCCCTTAGTGTGTATCATATTCTATAATCACCTTATTTACTTATTTTCACGTTGTCTTTTTCTTTGACAAAAATGTTAATTATATGAGAGAAGGGAAATATTCTCCTTACTGCTGTGCCCCTAATGCCCAAAATATCGTAGGTCAATAAAAGAAGGACTGAAGGACCTTTAGGTCAATAGACAAACAAGCAAAGAAGTGTTAAGCATCTGAGCAACAATCTATTAAGTAAAGGGGAGACTGAAAGTGAAAGAGTAAGTGGTGGAAAGACATGAAGAAACCGAGTGAAGTTGAATCATGAGAATGAAGTGAGTATCAACTATGAACAGCAACATTTGCTCTTAGGCCATTGGTCTCTTCCAATGAAACCTGAATGTCCAAAGGCTAAAACTGAGTCATTTTTTGTGAGTCCTTAAGACGTCCTACATTGTATCAGTTGTATGCAAACTTAGTTCCATGCAAAACCATGCTCAGCTCCATGCAAACTGCTTTGCTGATACATTGAGATTAAGACTATTTCATTACTGAATTTTAGCATAGAGAAGCCTTACCTTAGACACAGAACCTTTCTGTTTTATTCAAACCATTTTTAATAGAAACCTTTTTACAGATACGCTATATTTACTTACCTTCTTCAAAAGGATATGCTAAAGCATATTTCACATTATCTCGGTAATGCCAGGATTTTTGAAAGTCAAATATTTTATTGTCTTATATTACCCTGGTATTCTTAAGAAATTTTAAAACATAGACCACAATTATAAAAGTCTTCAGACCAGAGGACATTTATAGTTCCCAACTTTTTTCTCTTTTTGATGTTTTAAGTTTTCTTTTTTATGTCTACAGGAACTGTACTTTTACTGGAATGTTCCCACTTGTTTTTTGTTGTTGTTGTTGTTTGTTTTTGTTTTTGAGACGGAGTCTTGCTCTGTCGCCCAGGCTGGATGGAGTGCAGTGGCGCAATCTTGGCTCACTGCAAGCTCCGCCTCCTGGATTCACGCCATTCTCCTGCCTCAGCCTCCCAAGTAGCTGGGACTACAGGGGCCCACCACCACGCCTGGCTAATTTTTTGTATTTTTGGTAGAGACGGGGTTTTACCGTGTTAGCCAGGATGGTTTTGATCTCCGGACCTCGTGATCCACCCGCCTCGGCCTCCCAAAATGCTGGGATTACAGGCGTGAGCCACCGTGCCCAGCCCGTGTTTCCACTTCTTAATCATGCTTTTATTTAGTTGTGAGCTTTTAAAGTTAATTACATACTTTTTAAAACAAACATAAATAGTGATTCCCAATCTTGCCTAAAATTGTAATCCCCTGGAGAGTTTTATAATCTACCTGTGTCTGCCCCGCTTCAGCCCTTCGAATTTATCATTTAAATGCCCAGAGTGTGGCCAGGGCATTAGCTGTTATTTGTGGAGTTTTAAAATTTTATACTTTTTGTATTCCCAAGTATTCTAATATGTACCTCATGTTAAAATGACAGAGGTTTAGCAAAGAATAAATTTGGAATTATCCAAAAGTTTTCCCTGTTTTTAGGGATAATGTTCAAGTAGCCTTGACTCTTTCCTTAATTCAGTCTCTCCTTAGTATCCCTCACTTGATTACTGCTGCCCCTGCCAATACTCAGCCTCTAAGATTATAAAGCTTTCATTTACGATTCCAGCACAAGAACAGACAAACTGCATTAACTTTGTTCTCTTTAAGCACAAGAGTATTAGAGTTGAAAGGGCTCTTCGCAAATAATCTAATCCAACTCTCTTCTATTTAGAGATGAGAGATCTGAGACAGGGAAGTAGTATGTCTGAGGTCCAGTAAACTAGTTCCTAGAAGAGGTGGCACTACAAATTCTCCATTCATTGACAATTACAATATTATCCCTGTGGAAAAGTGGTGCTATAAAGTCAGTAAGAGTATTTGTTTAACAAACTCTCTTAGTCAAGGTGCTTTTCGAGTACAAAAAGAAAAACTCATTCAACATAGCAAAAAAATCACAGACAGAAACTTAAAAAGTATCAGTAATATCTTGCAGATCTCCAGTCAGGATGCATTAGGAATTGGAACCAGCAATTGGAAAAGCACTGGGGGCCCAATTTGTGTGTGTGTGTGTGTATGTGTGTGTGTGTGTGTGTGTGTGTGTGTCTATCTCCATGCTACTTTCTCAGCTTTACCTTGCACCTAAAGGTAAGTGACTGGCAACCCTGCTCCTGCAAATAAACGTCAGTTTCTGAAACTAACTGAATCTAACAAATACTTCTGTCTGCATTTCAAAGTTTTGGGAGCAGGGACCTGATCAACCCTTTGGTCAGGTGTCCACTCATTCTCCTTCCAAGAATGAGCAGGGAGCGAAGCCATGTTGTAGAAATATGGGCACAGGCTTATGTTACCGCTGGTGAGAGTTCTGGAGAGAGATTTTCAGCAGTGAGTCATGTGCAATCCTAAACAACGATATTACCCTCACTTAGTAGGACAATTAAACTTCTGAAATTTGCATAACAAAAAGCTTACCGATTTGTTTTTGACCTGTATTATATCATGAGATTAATAGCTTCCTTAATTAGGAGTTCCTGGCAGGTCCCATTTTGAAAGCTACATTCTAGAAACATTAATTTTTTAAATTACTCTCAGGTGATTTAAAGGAATTAAATAAATATCTCAAAGCTCAATGAATCAAAGATGCAATCATAGAGAAAGCATTTGCACGTGCATGTTTAGACAGGTGGCAGAACTTAGTGACAACGCAGCAGAATAAGGAGCCCACCCTCTCTTCTTCAACCAGCCTCACTGGGAAATGTCATCCAGTGAAATTGGTTCAGATAGAATAGTGATTCCCAGTAGTGGTCTCTGGAACAGCAGCATCACTATCATCTGGGAACTTATAGAAACATGTCCTGAAGTTCCAGCTGAGATCTACAGAATCAGAAACTCTGGGGGTGGGGCCCAGAAATCTGTATTTTAAACAGCCCTCCAGTTGATTCTGATACATTCTAAGCTTTGGAAATCACTACAATAGAAAGCTACTGAGGTTGGGGCCACTGCTTTGACTTGGAATAAGCTGGTTATCTGTCCACAGAGTGGCAAGATGAAGAAAATGAGCATAGAATAGACTACGGAAAAACCTAGCTTTGTCCTGGAATTGTCTTTGCTAGAAGAATGGCCTTGAGCAAGTCAGCTAGCCTGTCTAACCCTTAGTGTTTTTCATCTTTAAAATAGAAAATAAGGAAAATGACCTTACTAAGTTTTGAAAATCAAATTTAGAATAATGTGTGATACCTCTTTCATCAGAATTTTTAAATTAAAAGCACACTAGAATTTTCATAGCCATAGACTACACCTATCCCCAGTACTGAAGAAGAAAAGCAGAATTCTGTTTCACAGTAAAAGGGAGTTTTAACAAGCCAAACATGCCTGCATATATATCATATATGACAGTGTGTTGAAAATATTTGCTGCAGAAGTCACATACAGCTGACTGTAAGGCTAAATCTGCAATATTTATTAAAAATCCCTTCTAAAACTCCTTAAGAAACATGCACAGATATGGGTACAATTGATCCCCACAGATTCTATGTTTGCAAATTTGCCTATACACTAAAATTTATTTGTAACCACCATAGCAATACAGAGATTTTGTGGTCATTCATGTGCATGTGATGAGCTGAAAAAATCTGAATTGCTTGACACATACATTCCCAACTGAGGTCAAATAAAGTAACACTCTTCTTTCTTGGTTAAACTCTCTGCTGGTGATTTTGCTCTTTTAAATGACCCCTAAGCGTAGGCTGAAGTGCTATCTAGTATTACTAAGTGCAGAAAGACTACAATGTGTTTTATTGAGAAAATACATGTGTTAGATGAATTAGGCATGAGTTGCCACACTGTTAGCCATGAGTTCAATGTTAATGAATCAACAATGTATATTCAAGAAGTTGTCTTCAAACAGAAACACACACAAAACAAAGTTATGTATTGACTGGATGACAAAAATATTGTAATCAAAGACGTGCGGGAATCTGATCCTGTTTTTCTGCTAGGAGAAATGGTTCAGTATTCACTAATTAAATGTTCACAGTGACTTTATAGAATATAACTACTGCAAATAACAAGAATTGTTCATATTTTTAAAGTCTAAAGCCAAGAGGAGTATAAAATCAAAACTTACCAAGCAAGCCTTTGGCAGCTGGAAGGTTTTGAGGACAGTAAAAATATATACAGAGATTTTTAAACTATATATATATATAGAGAGAGAGAGAGAACACACACACATATATATATATATATATATATATATATATATATACACACACATACATACACACACACACCACATATATATATGTGGTATATTGGTACAAATATACACATAATCCTAATATATCCCAATATGTACTGGGGGAAAGATGATACAACTACCATCTTTCAAGAATTGTTCAAGAAAGGATTCTTGCTGAAGGTGGGAAGGCTTATCAACTTTAAGATTATATTATGGTGCTTATTTTTAAATTGTCTTAAATTTCCTAGTTGATTTATATATATAAATATATTGAATGAATCAAGTATTTACCAAGGTGAACTAAAATTAGCCTATTTATGTTCATTTTACCAAAGGATATAAATACTAGATTGAATTTAAAATGCATAATGCTTTCTGCCAATAAACATCAGCACATTCTGCCAGATGCTTATCACCGCGACAGTTTGAGCATCAGACTCAGAATCTGTGATTACTATTAAATAGTTCTCATAAATGCAATTAGAATCATCTTTGTGTTTAGTTTACTTACTATACTTTAAAGTATTTTATCTAGTATTTTGAATAGTTTTGAATATCTAGATTATTAGAAACGGAAAAGGCTTACGATTTTCAATTAGTTGACTAATTATGTAACAAGTATTTATTGAATGCCTATCACATGCCAGGCACTATTAGTTACTAAAGATACAGTGGAAAACAAGAAAAACACATCCTTGTGCTCAGAGAGCTCACAGGCCAGAAAAAAAGGGCAGTCTTGGAACAAAAGCAAGGCTGACTGTCCCCCAGGAGGAAAGGATTTCTTCTGCCTGACTGTTTTTGAACTGGGACATCAGCTTCTTTCCTGCCATCAGACTTGAACGGAAACGTCAGTTTTTCCTGGGCTTCAAATCTATCAGTCATTGAATGAGAACCACATCATGAGCTCTTCTGGTTCCCAGGCCTTTGGACTTAGATTGAAAGTAACCATCAGCTCTCCTCGGTCTACAGCTTTGCCACTTCACACTGTAGATCTTGGAACTTGCCTATCCCCATAATTGTATGAGCCAATTTCTTATAATAAATCTCTTTATCTATGTATACATCTGATTGGTTCAGTTTCTCTTGAGATCCCTACTACAAAGAAGGCATTAAAATTACACAAATAATGTGATAAATTATCTGTGATAAAGGGAGAAAGTTCTACAAAGAAAGAAGAGCCAGTAGAAAGACCTGGAGGAAAAGAGATAGCATCTTAGAAGAACTGAAATAAAATTTACAACAGCAACCACTTTCTTAGCACTTCTTGTATGTCAGACTTGTTCAAAGATCTTTTCGTATGTTTTCTCATCTAACCCTCACAATCACCCCATAAATAGGTTCAGTTATTATTCAAAAGAGCAGATGAAAACACTGAGGCACAGAAAGGTTGAGTCGCTTGCTTAAGATCAGGCCTACAGAACATAAAGAACCGAGTTCCACAGCGAGGCCTTCTGTTTTCAGAGTCCATGCTCTTAACCATGACTTCTTCACTCCTCCATAGGACTGGTGAGAACAGTAAGTAAATGGTAAGGAGAAATGCCAGATCACAGACAACCTGAAAGCCCTGTTAAGCAAATTCAGCTTTTTCTTACGATAAGAGCAAGAACCAGAGGAAGGTTTAGAGCACAGGATTGACTAGATTAGATTTTTGTTTTAAAAAAGGTATGAAATAATTGCAGGGGAGCAAATAGAACAACAGAAAACAAAACAAGCGAGTTTTGCTTTGATACAAGATTTGTCCTTCAACCGCTTTACCTGAACATCTAAGAACAGTATAGTCACTCCAGAAAATATGAAAATCAAAAACTTCAAACAATATAAACACCTTTAAGATAATCTCTTCTCAACTAGATAATTATAATGCTACTCCCTTTAGTTATCTTGACATCTTGTCCCAATAATGTTCAGAAGCGTTCCTGGCCACTTAAAAGAGCAAAAATGGGAAAATGAAGTGTAAAGGTGCATGGGGAGGGCAAGACATCTGCAGGAAGGTGGCAGAGAACTCCTTAGGCTAAGGAGTCTCAGTGGTCAGGCAGCAGCTCAGCCAATGATGAAGGACAAAGTAAATGGTGGGAGGTGGAAAGGAGGGAAAGGAGATCAAAAAATGAAATTGCTGTGTAAATATGATAAACCATTTTTATGAATGTGATAAGCCAACCAAAACCAATCCCTTATTTGGAAATTTAAAAATTAGCATGTCACTATTGTCTAAGCTGACCCAGAAAGTGTTTTAAAGACCACACATGTAGCACTGGGCCACTTGGAATAATAATTTGCCAAGGAAAAGTTTAGTTTCTTAGACTCAGAATATAAAGATTGAGCACAGGAAATCAAATAGTGGGTTCAGGCCAAATTTTGCATGAGCATGAAAGTACAAACTATTGAAAGCTGAAAAGATATATATGTATTTTTAAATGCATAAAGGATAATCCAATTCAATAAATTCTCCATATGTAGTTAATGATATCAAATGTTCTGTTATGAAGAAAACCAAAACAACCAGTTCTATTCTTAGAATCCCTTTATGTCTTAGATTCTTGAATCCACAACAAAGCCTTTCCTTAGCAGAGACTATCACAATAAATAGTCCTCTAGACTGCTTCCAGCTTTGTTTTCCTTTTAAGAGTTGCTAGTTAAATAACACTGATAAAAGCAAAAAAAAAAAAAAAAAAAAAAAAAAATCTTACTAAGACGCTAACTTGATTGATAGCAATACTCCTTAAGCGATGGCATCTGTTTGACATCTCAGCTTTCCTGAAAAGCATACTTGTGAGGCCATTTGGTAGCCTTTTCTGTACAGGAAAAACAAGACTCTGAAGGCTGTCACTAACTGCCCCATGGAGACATGTCAGAGCTTGGATTGAGCTTCTCTTAAGGGTCCTATTCATAGAAGCACAGAATTTTAGAGTTCATTTTGTTTAATGCCCTCATGTTCCTGGGGTGTCTATTACCAGTTGTATTTACCAAAGTGCATGTGTAGATCTTTGTAATTTTCTGATAACTTATTGACAGAAAGAATCACAAAGGTGCTGAGCTCAGACTCACACCTCTGAGGAACTTTACTTTGGATTTTAGCCTATGTTTTAAACTTCATGAAACTTTATGCATAGGCAAAGAACACAGGTCCCAAGTAAAGCAGTCTGGTCATCAAGCATCTGTCTCCTTTAAAACATGTTCTTTGAGCCAAAGCAATAGTTTTTTATTTGGTAAGTGTGTTTTTCCAGGGCAATATGAGACTTGATTTTAAAATTTACTCAAATAAGTGTGTGTGTGTGTGTGTGTGTACTTTATTTTTAATTCCAAATTCCATTTTTGTTTCATATGTATATTTTGGCATAATTTTCAATTGTTCTGCATGAATTAAAATTTGCTAATTTTCTTTCTGTTTTTACTATTATTCTCATCATTTTCGGACTAGCACTGTCACGTAAAAGAGATTTTATTTTCGTTTTCTCTCTACCCTGGATCTGAACTTCCAAAGTTTTTAATTTAGAGTTTGAGTCAATAATTGATTATTCAATAGGGAAGATGGGTCACCAAAATTTTAATTATAGATCACATAGACTTGTGTAACTCTCTCAGGATATGGTATAAAAGGAAGCTAAGTAGGGAAAATTCTTGTTTCTGGTAAAGTCATTAAAACCTTTGATCAACACCAGTTTGTTTCATTTTTTTTTTTCCTGTCTACCAAGTTTAACTTGAATAAGATTTCTTTCCTTGACATAATACTTTCAAGAATTGTTTTATTTTTAAAACAGAACCCGATCCCAAAAGAAGAATGAGCCAAGAACACGAACAGACAATTCAAAGAAAAGGAAATGACCTTTAAACATATGAAAAGACGTCCAACTTCATGGCAATAAGAGAAATGCACTTTAAGACTACAAGAAAATGCATTATTTTTTCATCTATCAGTCTTGCAAAGATTCGAAAGTTGATTATTATGTTATTTTGACCAAAAGGTAAGAAAATATACACTATAATACATAATTGGTGATGTTACAAATTGATTTAAATTTTGGAGGTCAATTCGACAATATTTTCAAAGTTAAAATACACAAATGCCCTGCACTGAAATTTTACTTCTAGAAATTTTTCTTAGAGAAATCCCATAACAAATGCATAAAGATGTATGTATACTGTTATTTTTTGCAGCATCCATTGGAATACTCCACGGCTTTTAGTAAGAATAAGAAAAAGCTATAGAAAGTGATATGAAACGAACTGCAAATTATATTAATTGACTATGGGAATATACAGTACAGTCTGCAGAGTACATTACTTTGTGAAATAAAAAATTAATACGCGTGGACATGAAGTATAAGAAACTGGCAAAATAACTTGCCTCTGGAGAGAACTGGTAAGCAGAAGGACTAGGAGACCAAAGTGAAACGGAAATTCACTTTTTACTGTGTATCTTTTTATATTGCTGAGATTTTTTAAAAACCATCTGTACTACTACTTATCTTTTTTTTTTTTTTTTTTTGAGACGGAGTCTTGCTCTGTGACCCAGGCGGGATGGAGTGCAGTGGCGCGATCTCGGCTCACTGAAAGCTCCACCTCCCGGGTTCTCGCCATTCTCCTGCCTCAGCCTCCTGAGTAGCTGGCACTACAGGCGCCGGCCACCACTCCCGGCTAATTTTTTTTGTATTTTCAGTAGAGATGGGGTTTCACCGTGTTAGCCAGGATGGTCTCTGTCTCCTGACCTCGTGATCTGCCCGCCTCCGCCTCCCAAAATGCTGGGATTACAGGCGTGAGCCACCACGCCCGGCCCTATTACTTATCTTTGTAAAAATAACATTTTAAAATGAAAAAGTAAGAAATTGTGTTTTAGCTACCTGAAAATGAGTAAAAAATGACAATATGAATGAACTTTAAACCTTTAAACCTGATAAAAATAGAAAATAAAAATGCATTTACAATGCATTAATATGATTGATCTTAAGTTACAACTTCATGATACTACAATTAACTGAAAATGATTTAGACAACTTATTACTTTGTCCACATAGCAAAAACACATTTATTACACTCCTGCATTTTCCAAACCAATCAATACATATCCAGCCCATTAATATTTTTGGGCAGCCACTCATACTTGGATGGTTCTAACTACTTGGTCTGTTTCCAACTCTCCCATGCTGCCCTAATCATCTTTCATTTAGACCAGAGGAGGGCCAGCTTATTCTGTAAAGAGTCAGGTAGTAACTATTTTAGGCTTTGTGGGCCATGAGGCAAAATCAAACATATTATGTATGTGTTAATATTTTTTTTAAATATAAATATCCACATTCTTTGACAAAATTCAAAATGCAATAATAATTGAGAAAAATATGTCTACTAACGAGAAGAATTATCTTGTCTGAAAGGATATTTTGCTTAATTAGTGTTTCAGTTAGATTTTCCTATCATTAAGTCAGTTGCAAATTTGTAAAAACTTTTATCTTCTGGGTCCACAAAAAAGAGGCAATAAAGTCAGACTTTGCCCATGGGCTTTAATTTTCCACCCCTGATTTCAAGACCAGTATCCTCCCCACCTTCTTGCCTCTGTTATCTTGACAACCAAATCCATTCTGCTTCAAAGATATTGCTAAGCTCTAATGTTACCAGTCACTCCCCTGCTTAAGGCTTCCTGCAAAACATTTTTATTGCTTAGACTAAAGAATAAAAGCTAGACTTCTTAACCCGCAGGCCAGTTCCTCCTAGTGTGGTGCTGGCCTATCCTCAGCCTCCTTTCCCTCCTCTTCAACCCTCAGCCCCGCCCACCCCAGACACAGGCACTTTTTGCTCTAACAACTCTGAACAACTTCCCGACACACCACAAGCTGTTTTACCCCCTTATAGCTGGTGCTGTCCTTTCCTGGAGCCCTTCCCTCCCTTTTCCGCTTGACGTCTCCCAGTCAGCCAGCAAGCTGCTCAGCACTCATCCCTTCTGAGAAGCCTGGCTGCTTCTCCACACACCCCATCCACATGGAATAACCATTTCACCACTTCTGTTGTCTCTCAGACCTTCTATTCTTGAATGGATAACATTTGATTATATTTACTACTGTTGGAAGTCTGGTGCCTTTCTTGTGTCTAACTTCTCTTTCCCTAGCCCCTAGAATATGCCTGGAAAACAGTAGGAACTCACTTGTTGTTAAGCTAAACTTTTATCAATTAAATGACAGTTCTGATGTTAAATACAAATGAGCCCATCAGCTACTCACTAGATACCTATGGTGTTAACAATGTCCCAAACTTGTACAGTGGGCACTCCATATCTGTGGGTTCTACATTCGTGAATTCAACCAACTGAAGATCAAAAATTTTTTTAAAAAAGTAGATGGTTGTCACTTTGGGAGGCTGAGGCGGGCGGATCACGAGGTCAGGAGATCGAGACCATCCTGGCGAACACGGTGAAACCCTGTCTCTACTAAAAATACAAAAAAATTAGCCGGGCATGGTAGCAGGAACCTGTAGTCCCAGCTTCTCAGGAGGCTGAGGCAGGAGAATGGAGTGAACCCGGGTGGCAATGGTGCTTGCAGTGAGTGGAGATCGCGCCACTGCACTCCAGCCTGGGAGACAGAGCGAGACTCCGTCTCAAAAAAAAAAAAAAAAAAAAAAAAAAGATGGTTGTGTCTATACTGAATGTACACATATTTTTCCCTTATCATTATTCCCTAAATACTGTATAACATTATTTATACATATATAGGGAATAATTTAGGGAATATAAATTGCTGTATAACAACAGTTTACATAGCATTTACCTTGTATTAGTTATTATATATAATTTAGAGATTATTTAAAGTACACAGGAGGATGTACAAAGATTATATGCGAATGCTACACCATTTTATATAACAGCCTTGAGTATTTATGGATTTTGGTATCCACAGAGGGTCCGGGAACCAATTCCCCATGGATACTGACAGATGACTGCATTTGGGGGTCAAATAATTAAGCAAACATTTCAGTACTAGCGTATTTCAATCATATTCAAACAATCAAGAGTTTTCTCTTTTGTCTGAGATGCTTAGCCTTTTGGAAGCACAATTATAGCTAAAGGCTAAAACTTGCTCACAAACATCATCCAAAGGCCAGCTCTCCTTGATGAGAATTAGCTCATCTAGATGTACATACAATATTTGCAGGAAAAGTTGGCTTAAGTATCCCAACACTAGTATACAATTCACTACAAACCCAGGGCAGGAATAGAGGATGGTGGTGGTAGGGAAGAAACAGACAAACAAAAAATATATTTTTCAAGTACTGAAGTATTCACACACACGCACACACACATACATCAGTACTCATTTGTGCAAGTAATATTTCAAGTTATTGCTGTTGCTCTCTCCATGGGTTCCAGGAAGAATTTTCCACCAAAATATTTCAGTTTGTGCCTCCACAAACTAAACAACTCCGTGTTGTGCAGGGTTTTTTGTTTTGTTTTGTTTTGTTTTGTTTTGTTTTGTTTTGTTTGAGACAGAGTCTTGTTCCTGTCACCCAGGCTGGAGTACAGTGGCACGATCTCAGCTCACTGCAACCTCCGCCTCCCAGGTTCAAGCGATTCTCCTGCCTCAGTCTTCTGAGTAGCTGGGATTATAGGTGCCCAGCACCACGCCTGGCTAATTTTTGTACATTTAGTAGAGACGAGGTTTCACCATGTTGGCCAGGCTGGTCTTGAACTCCTGACCTCAGGTGATCCACCTGCCTCAGCCTCCCAAAGTGTTAGGATTACAGGCGTGGGCCACCGCAGTCAGCCTGTGTTGTATAGCTTTTAGGATTGGAGCATGCCAGGGTATTTCCCTTCATTTCTGTGTTTCTGTGTGCCAACCTACAATAAAATAGCACACCATAAAATTTCTCTGTGAGTGTATTTTTGGTGATGACTGTTAAGTAATTCTATGACTTTTGCCAAAACCAGGCCTTATGCCAGGGATGTTGTTCTTCCTCATCTTTATTTACTTATTCTCCAGCTCTCTGGGCTTCCTCAGAAAAGCCGGCTCTGATCTCATCCCCAAGCAACCAAGCCTCTTTTTAGTGCTGTCCTAACTGTCTATATTTGTCCTTCATAGCACTAACCAAAGTTTATGATTAGACATTTGGGTGATTATTTAATCAATGTGTTTTATTCATAAGGCCCGTGAAGCAGAAGCTGTGTCCGTTTCCTCACTGTGTCCACAACACCTACACAGTGCCTAAAGATGCATGCTCTGAAATACTGTCGAACACTTGTAGAGTGAGGTCAATGGTTCATTTGGTACTAGTTCACTATTCTGAAGTAGTTTATATCTGAGACAATCATGTTTTTGGAGGATAGAATTAACCTCATAATGGAACCGTGGAGATTGCGAAGTTCAATCTATTTATTTGCTGAAAAGAAAATCCAGAAACTCAGAGAAGTTCCACAACTTGCCTGGAGTCTCAGAGGAACCATTGGCAGAGTGTGGAAGGCCCATCTCCACCATTCAGTTGGTGGCGGCGCGCCATGCCATTCACCTTTCTATATGCTCTCAAACCTTGCTTGTGATTTCAAACTCCCACCACGACTTTGGCTAGCATATCAGAGCTTTGGCTCAATATGACACCTAATAACATCCATTTGGTTTACATGCTCACCCATCATCTCAGTGCCCATTTCTCAGTGACCTAATTTCAGTTCTGGTGAGTGAGAGAAAACCTGACTGGCATAAATTGGGCCCATTGTTCAATCCTGGTCTAGGTAACTGGGGCCTAACGAAGGAGTGCATTACAAGACACCTTAGGGATTGGGAATAGAAGGAAAGTGTCTCTAAGATGCTGGTATCAGGGAAGATGTAGCTACACGAGATACACATAGGCAATTGTAGCACGGCCAAAGCCCGTAAGAACATGCATAGAAAACATACGCAATACACACACATATACACAGACACCATAATATCTTTGTTTTGAGTTCACTAGTGTGGGCTTCCTTATATGGAAAGCATTTTTTGTTTGTCATTTTGCCTTTTGTTTTGTTTATCCTTTGTCAAGCGTGCAAATAAACACTTAAAAATACATTATGTTTGATGCATCTGATTATAAACAAACTTTATACGAAGCATCTCACACAGGGTCTACCAGGCATCTAGTAAATGGGCACTCAGTGATATGCCTGCTCCCATGAAAACATTGTTTTGTCTACTGCGTCATGTTACTGTTTTTAAAATTTTGCAATAGTGACAGTAGCAATCTAATTTCACCTTTGGCTTCGCAAAGCCCATTGAACCGTTAATATGACCACATTCGGCTTTTTGGTTTTTGTCTTTTTAAAAATTACATATATTTAAGGTATACATGATTTTGTAAGACATTTGTACATAGTGAAATGGTAACTATAGTCAAGAAAATTAACACACCCATCATCTCAAATAGCTACCCTCTTTTGTGTGTGTGTGTGTGGTAAGAGCACCTAAAATCTACTCTCAGTAAATTTCTAATATACAATATAATACAATATTATTAACTGTATTCCTCATGTTGCACTTTGGATCTCTAGACTTATTCATTCTACTATGTAACTGCAACTTTGTACCCTTTGATCCATTTCTTTCCATTTTCTCCTCCTTCTCCTTCTCCTGCCCCTGGTAACCACCTTTCTATTCTCTGTTTCTATGTATTTCACCTTTTTTTCAGATTCCAGGTATCAGTGAGATCAGTCAGTATATTTTCTTCTGTTTCTGGGGCTAATTTCACTTAGCATAATATCCTCCATGCTCATTCATGTTGTCATGAATGACAGGATTTCCTTCTTTCTTAAGGCCAAATAATATTCCATTATATTTATGTATATAATATATAGATCATTTTATTATATTCTATAATATAATATAATAATATATTAGAGTATTTATGCTATTATAAATATATAATATTATATAACACTATATATTATTCCATTATGTTATGTATGTGAAATACATGATATATTTGATATTTTAATAATGTTTGATCTATACCACATTTTCTTTATCCAGTCAGCCATCAATGGACAGTTAGGTTGCTTCCATGTCTTGGCTATTGTGAATAACATTGCAGTGAGCAGGGTGGTAGTGAATATATCTCTGTTTGGGGCTGATTTCATTTCCTTTGGGTATATACCCAGAAGAGGGGGTTTACTGGGTCATTTGGTAGTTCTATTTCTAATTTTTTGAGTAACCTCCATACTGTTTTCCATAATGTCCGTACTAATTTACAGTCCTACCAACAGTGTGCAAGGATTCCTATTTCTCCACACCCTTGCCAACAATTGTTATCCGTTGTCTTTTTTATAATAACCATTCTAACAGGTGTGAGGAGCTATCTCATTGTGGTTTTGATTTGCATTTCTCTGATGATTAGTGATGTTGAACACATTTTCATATACCTAGTGGTCATTTTTATGTCTTTTTAAGAGAAATATCTATTTAGGTCCTATAGTTCTACTTGTTTATTTTTGCTTAAAACATCTTTATTGGTATATAATAATTGTACATCTTTTGGGGTATATGTAATATTTTGATAAATGAGCACAATGTGTAATGATCAAATCAGGGTATTTAGGATATCTATCACCTGAAGTGTTTATCCTTTTTTTGTGTTGGGAATATTTTAAAATCTTCCCTTTTAGCTATTTTGAAATATTCAATGTATTGTTAACTATAGTCACCCTACTATGCTACCAAAACTCAAATTTGGTTGACATGTTCAGTTCTGTAGTTTATCATACATTCTAAGAGTTGATTTTTTAAAAGGCAGTTTTTATTCAGTTACATAATGGAGTATTTATTCACAGCTCTCTTTAAAAAAAAAAAAAATCTCTGCTGCTATTACATTCACAGACAGTATCTCCCATAGCTCAGCCACTAAGACTTAAACTCTGAATCTGGGCACATTTCTTGGAATTTGGAGTTCCAGGACAAGGCTTCCAAAGAGTGTTATTAATGATGAGTCAGTTTTAAATGTGTGGTACAGACCACATAGAAACTACTTAAATTTAACCACTGGAAAGAGCCGAAACCCAGAGCAGACCAGAGGCAAAATGTGGTTGAGGCAGCTTAAGTTATGACTGTGGTCAAACAGTCTCTTCTGATCTGCCATATTCATTCCCTCAGCCCATTCCTCAGTCTTTTTTTCTGAGATGAAATCCTAACTAGAATTTATATTTGTTTCTCATATTATCGTTTTTCATGAAAGTTTGTGCAGTCTTTCCCTTTTCTCTCAAAATCCTCTATAATAAAATCAATTTTTTTAAAAAAAAGGCTTTCTTAGTCACAGCTCTTAATTTTGAGTTGCCTTTTCTGCCAAGAATCTCACTAATATTATTTCTTTCTGAGATTTAGTGACCAAAACACTCAACATTTCAAAATCCTTTTCTTTACCAGCACTGTATTATCACTTGTGCTATTTTTTTCTTTGTCTTCCTCCTTCCTAAATGGTCCCTAACACTTTTCTTTTTCAAATATTTGTCAGAAATATGCCTTTGTCTTCAGAAAAAATCTTTTTTTCTGATGACTTTTCACTTTTACATATGTACAGCCATTGGTGAAATATACCAAAAACTTGAAGTCTTAAACAACATGGTAATCAAAAGGAAAAAAAAGACCTAATTTGCCGTGCACAAATGGTGGTAGCAGCTTCTACCTACCTCACCAAAGATTAATTAGAGGCCATAAGATTAATTAGAGGCCAGGCACATGACCTAATTTGCCGGGCACAAATGGTGGTAGCAGCTTCTACCTACCTCACCAAAGATTAATTAGAGGCCATAAGATTAATTAGAGGCCAGGCACACGGTGACTTATGCCTGTAATCTCCGCAATTTGGGAAGTGAAGGCAGGATGATCGCTTGAGCTCAGGAGTTTGAGACTAACCTGGACAACATGGTAAAACCTCGTCTCTACAAAAAAAAAGAAAAAGAAAAAGAAAAAAATAATTAGCCAGGTGTGGTTGTGTGTGCCTGTGTTCCCAGCTACTCAGAAGGCTGAGGTGGGAGAATCAAGGCTGTAGTGAGCTGTGATCATGCCCCTACACTCCAGCCTGGATGTCAGCTTGAGTCTCTGTCTTAAAAAGTAAAAAATTTAAAAATGATTAATTAGAACCATTTTTTTTACATGATAATTGTTATACTTAGGCTTAATTAATAAAATGTTGACAGAGTGTTTAAATTTCTGTGAAACTAATGGAACCAAAGCAGTTATGTGCTACTGATTATAAACAAGATTTCAAATTTGTTCAAGTATATATCTGAGAAATGTATTAACATAAAACACATTTCTTTGTAATTCTTTTTACTTAAATATAGGATAAATATTGCAATATCCAAACATTATATTAAATTTAGATGTGACTATTTCATTATAATTGTTCTTTCAAAGCACTGCACTACACAGTACGTGGACTAGTCAACAGTAATGATAATAGTGTTACTGAGAGCACTTAAAATGTAACCAACATTGTTTCTAAGTACTTTACATTTATAGGTCTCTCATAATCTTATAAGTCTCCCCAGGTATATCAATAATTCAAGGCTTTGAGCACTCTTTACCCAAACCAATTCTCAGGGTCGTATTTGCGGTAGATAACCCTGGGGAATAAGGTGATGTCTCCCATTGAGACAAAGAGCAGACCTGCATATTGCCTGCTATAAAAGAGGTGGATTCCCCAACTCAGGGTCCCTTGACTGCAACACAAACTTACCATGTGCATAACATCTATCTGGATCCTCTGAATCATCCCAATAGAACTTGGAGGACAAGGGAACTGATGCAAACCCGATGTACATGCTGCCTGCTGTGCCTTCAACAACAAAGTCTTTTGTTTCTGTCAGGAGCTTTCCATGAAACAATAAGGGTCTAATTTGCCAACATCCATGAAATAGTAAGGGTCTCATTTAGCTTATAAGTAAGGTGAAATCAAATCCCAGCCCCTTATATGTGTGTGTGTGTATGTCTGTGGTGTATGTGTGTGTGTGTGTGTATTAATCTCAAAACAATAAACATTTCTCTAGCCCTCTTTTTATAGATAAGGAAACTGAGGCAAGAAAAAAAGTTCTGTCATTGACCCAAAGTCACAGAGCTGGTAAGATCTGGAGCCAAGATTTAAACCCAGTAGTCTCCAGAGTTCTTGCTTTTAACCACTATACTTTGACTTTAGGAGACATATAATTTCATTTAAAAATATTTTTTAAAACTCAATTCCTCCTTCTTTTGATGGCACAAACTGCATTTAAAATTTGCTAAATTTTTGTCTTTATTAAAACAGCATTCCTGGTGTAATAAAATATAATAGCACATTTGTGCAAGCCAAAAAAAAGAGAAAGATGTGTTTTTATTTGCCAAAATATTTCCAGGATTTTTGCATCTTTCATAAAACAGTAAATAAAAAAGAATGATGCACAGCAAAATTCTTCCTCTTTCCAGGCCTTCATAGACAATCTTATATATTTTTCCGGCCAGGCTTAAGTGCCATTTCTCCAGCAAGCCTTCCCTAAAGAGCCAAATATTATCTCTCCAACCTATTTAGCATTTTATCTCTAGAAGGAACTTTGTGCTTTGGCCCTTGCATTCTTCTTATGCAGGTGTAGGTCAACTCCCACTTCTAGATTGTTAACTCCCTAAAGGTAATTTATATTTATGATTCCCTCCTTCTCCTTCACAACTTTCAGCATGGTGCCTTGCAACCAGTAATAAATACTAGTTAAGGAACCATCTTGAGTATCTGGTATATATATATATATATAAAATATTTGTAATCATCAAATACAACATAAAATTTTAATGCTTTTTACAAAGCTATTTGTAGCATACTAAGATATTTATATTTTTGAATCTCTACTCTGGTTGCCTAATAGCAGAATTAATGTTTTCCCACTTTTTTTCCTATTGCATAAATAAATTATAGAAAAATTACATAAATATTGCATATTTCTTGATGCATTATGCCAATATGTATCTTTTCTTTTAGTTGAATGTTCTGACATTTTGGGAATGAAATATGCATTTTCATCATGTTTTCCCATCCAACAGTACATGATGGCCATCACAAGGCAGATTGTTTTCATTTCACATCTCTTCCATCATTAGAATCTGCGTGTAGCCTCCCTTTCTCCAGTTCACTCCCCTCTCTAATCCATTCTGCTACCAGATCAACTTTCCTAATGTCTTCTCTCTGCACCATCACTGTACTCAAAAAGCTTCAGTGACTTGCCATTGATCATAATATAAATCAGAGCTCCTTAGCCTGTCATGCAAATCTAAATTTAACCCCAATATTCTTAGTGATACCTATTGCTTACCTCTTCTCTATATGAAAACATTACTGCAGTCAAATGTATCTGCTTCCTATCTCACACATATGCATTGCATTACGCTCCTTCTGTTTCTGTCCGTGGGATGAAATAGTTTCTTTTCTACACATCTAAATCTTACCCATTCTTTAAGATCAAAATCTGAGCCATCTCTGCATGATGCTTTTCCTAACACCTTGGTCAGGAATACTGCCTCCACGCTCACATTTTTTTCCTGTGCAACTATGGCAAATTTATCTTACTCCATGTCATCTTTTTTTACTTGAGGTGCGATTGTGATATATATCAAAGTGTTTGCACTCCACTAAATGTTATCTTTCACAGATTTTCCTCAGGGACCATTTCAATACTGTTTGCATTGTTTGAAATATTTCAAGGGCTCTTCCTTTGGTAATCAAAACACCAGATGCACTGTAAAGTAATCCATTTTATTTTATATCTTTTCTTGTTTTCATTTTTCTAAAAATTACCCAACTTGGCTGGGCACAGTGACTCATGCCTTTAATCCCAGCACTTTGGAAGGCCAAGGCAGAAGATTGCTTGAGCTCAGCAGTTTAAGACCAGCCTGGGCAATATAGCAAGAACCTGTCTCTACAAAAAATTTTTTAAACTTAGCCAAATGTGGTGGCATGTGTCTGTAGTCACAGCTACTTGGGAGGCTGAGATAGAAGGATCACTTGAGCCCAGAAGATAGAGGCTGCAGTGAGCCATGACTGCACCACTGCACTCCAGCCTGGGCCACAGAGTGAGACTCTAAATAAAAAGAAAAAACCTAAAAAATAAAAAAATACCCAACTTGATCATTCACTCTGTTTCCCAAAATAGGTTTCCCAAAATAGGTTTCCTAGAGGAAAACCTAGGTAGTACCATTCAGGACATAGGCATGGGCAAAGACTTCATGTCTAAAACACCAAAAGCAACGGCAGCAAAAGCCAAAATTGACAAATGGGATCTCATTAAATTAAAGAGCTTCTGCACAGCAAAAGAAACTACCATCAGAGTGAACAGGCAACCTACAGAATGGGAGAAAATTTTTGCAATCTACTCATCTGACAAAGGGCTAATATCCAGAACCTACAAAGAACTCAAACAAATTTACAAGAAAAAAACAAACAACCCCATCAAAAAGTGGGCAAAGGATATGAACAGACATTTCTCAAAAGAAGACATTCATACAGCCAACAGACACATGAAAAAATGCTCATCATCACTGGCCATCAGAGAAATGCAAATCAAAACCACAATGAGATACCATCTCACACCAGTTAGAATGGCGATCATTAAAAAGTCAGGAAACAACAGGTGCTGGAGAGGATGTGGAGAAATAGGAACACTTTTACACTGTTGGTGGGATTGTAAACTAGTTCAACCATTATGGAAAACAGTATGGCGATTCCTCAAGGATCTAGAACTAGATGTACCATATGACCCAGCCATCCCATTACTGGGTATATACCTAAAGGATTATAAATTATGCTGCTATAAAGACACATGCACATGTATGTTTATTGCAGCACTATTCACAATAGCAAAGACTTGGAATCAACCCAAATGTCCATCAGTGACAGATTGGATTAAGAAAATGTGGCACATATACACCATGGAATACTATGCAGCCATCAAAAAGGATGAGTTTGCGTCCTTTGTAGGGACATGGATGCAGCTGGAAACCATCATTCTTAGCAAACTATCACAAGAACAGAAAACCAAACACCACATGTTCTCACTCATAGGTGGGAACTGAACAATGAGATCACTTGGACTCAGGAAGGGGAACATCACACACAGGGGCCTATCATGGGGAGGAGGGAGGGGGGAGGGATTGCATTGGGAGTTATACCTGATGTAAATGATGAGTTGATGGGTGCAGCACACCAACATGGCACAAGTATACATATGTAACAAACCTGCACGTTATGCACATGTACCCTACAACTTAAAGTACAATAATAATAAATAAATTTAAAAAAAAATACCCAACTTGATCATTCACTCTGTTTCCCAAAATAGGTTTCCAATAATTTTTATTTGATTCTTTTAAAAAAAAGTAACCCTTTTCTTTCAAAGGGTAAAAGTTGGTCACCACTGAAGACATTCTAAAAAACACATTATAAGTTTTCAAAGCAATATATTTCTAGCTGTGACTGAAAAAGAAAACCTTTCCTTTGGATTAATTAATAAAGGAATAACTAGGATAAAGTCTATAGCTATTTACTTCAGTAAGAAATTTAAATCACCATGCAGAGTCATTTAGGGTTCATTTGCTTCACTTTTGGCAATGACTTAGGCAGTGGTTTTCCCATCAAAAACCCTTTTTTCTAGTTGGCATGACATAAAAAGTGAAAAATTTTGTAATATTTCAAATACTGTGAAATAAGAGAACACACTCTACTTCCTGAAGTTGCAGACAAATGTAGTTGCAAATCCTTCTTCTGTGGCCAAAGAACAGTGAAGAGGTTTACTGTGGAAGGATTTACCATGGATTTCCTCAGAGTTTCTCTCACTTCCAAAGGCAACATGGTCTCTGGTCTCCCTGGCCACACAAGGGTTCTATGGTCAGCTGGGAGAAATACACTAATGTTGCAAGACTGTGTATGTAAGATCACTGTCAAGTACATCTTCAGATGGAAAATTAGTGATGGCACATCTGCATTAAATAAAACCTAACTTTATTGCCTTTCTCAGAATGGCTGAGGGAAGGTAATATTCTTCTACCAACAGTTTCCATTTGGTTCCATTTGTAGAAACCACATCTCTTCTAACTTTTAAATGATCTCTAACTCTACAGAAGGACAACAAGCTAACAAGCTAACAGACTTCTAGAAAGAACTCACTGCATTTTCCATAAAATTTTACTGAAGAAAATTTAGCAAAAATTATTTTCACTTATCAATTTCCAAAGAAAATGTGTTAATTTTATATATTTTTTATATAACTATAGAAATAGTTTAAATGAAAAGTTTTATTATGATTTCTAAATTATATGTTCCTAAGATTATTGCTATAATACTTCTTTATATTGCTGTAAAGAAATAACAAAATTTAGAAACCATAGTTTAAAAATTCTTAAGGAAACTCATACTTTTGTACTTGTTTGATTTTGACTATGCATTCATAGCAAGCCCTGAAACTCCCTATTCTCTTATTTTACTTTGTTGCTTCTGCATTTCACTTACTTGGTATTATATTATATATTCTTTTGTTCTGTTTGCTTGTGGTCAGTCTCTTTCTGTCCATCACTAAGATGTAAGCCCCATTAGGGCAGAGATTTTGTCTTCCTCATCATGACATTCCTCGCTGGAACAGGGCATACAGGACCTCAGTTAATATTTACCAAATGCAAAGATGATCTGCTTAATTTATAAGTCCTAATTGTCATAAATTGTATACACCATCAGAAACTGGGCTGTAACTACGTAATAGGAGTTCATAACTGCATACCCCTGAAATTATACAAAAACATTAGTGTGTATGTGCATTTCATGATTTTTCTAAGATTCTCTGTATGCACATAAACCCCCAGATAAATTTTGCTATGGGGAAAAAATGATGAGTAAGTATCAGCTATGTCAGAAAACATTTGGAATTCAGATATGGCAAAGAATCAGCTAGAGGGGCTGCTGGACATAGAAGAGTGTAGTACTGTGTTCTCTTGTGAATATTCCCCAGTTACATTTTTTGGGGATTCAGGACCAGAACAAGAAAGACCATCATGATGAAACCCTATAATCTCATCAGAAGAAGTGAATTCAAAATTTCTAGAGCTAATTTTATGTGCTCAGATAAGATCCTTTTCATGCATCTGTCTCTGACACATGAATCTAAATGAAACACTGAAAATAATTGATACACTATTATTTGAAGCCCCAATACTAATCTTTAGGTATCTCAAAAATTAGTTTATATTAACTATTTATATATTTTATACCACACTATACTTCATTTAGTGTTCTCTGGAACTTTTGACTTTACTTCTTCAAATGTTTGTATTAGTCCATTTTCATGCTGCTAATAAAGACATACCCGAGACTGGGCAATTTACAAAAGAAAGAGGTTTAGTCAGACTTACGGTTCCACGTGGCTGGGGAAGCCCCACAATCATGGCAGAAGGCAGGGAGGAGCAAGTCATGTCTTACATGGATGGCAGTAGGCAAAGAGAGAGCTTGTGCAGGCAAACTCCCACTTCTTAAAACCACCAGATCTCATGTCATGAGTCTCATTCATTATCATGAGAACAGTGCAGGAAAGACCTGCCCCCATAATTCAATCACTTCCCACCAGGTTCCTCCCATGACACGTGGAATTATGGGAGTTAGAATTCAACATGAGATTTGAGTGGGGACACAGTTAAACCATATCAATGTTGAAATGTGTTTTGGCCAATATGCTGCTGTAGGAATTTTGGCAAGTGTTAACAAGAAAAATAATTCATAGTGTCAGTTTGAAAACAAATTTGTAATCCTATACAAGCAGTAAAAACTGAAAAAAAAAGAAATCCGATTCAATGCCCAGAAAACAAATTATTCATTCAAGTACTGCAAGTAGTAAAAGTTAGTTACCCTTTTTAAAAATAAGTCAAAGCATCACCTTAGTTCTATCTAGAACAAAAATTACGCATTCTCGACAGACTAATGTGTTTGAGCCAAACTTACGTATTAATTCACAATACAAGATGACATTAATCCAAGAAAAGCACCAAACAGTATGATTTCCAGAGGTGAATTCCCTATTCGTGTTAGGAGAAAATTCTGACCTGATACTCTGCTTCAGATCCTAAATGTAGGTCTGGAGCTCTCTGAATGCAGGAACCATGCTTCATTCATCTTCCAAGAACCATGGTGTCTAAGACATAGAGAGGCTGCATGGATGTCGAATTAATTAATGAATTGCCATAAGTTGTGAGGTTTTTTTGTTCCAACACAAGGTCAGAACAAATTCCCTCAAATATTTTTCTTATGAAAACAAATGCTATGAAACAGGATATCAAGTTTTATTTACTTTATTAATTCCTACTTTTAAGTTACAAAATGCCTCAGTGTACACTGAAACCATGCTCAGGTCAGAACCGGGCCTCATTTATTCATGTTATTGCATTTCCTTTGCCAATAGTTTTACTGGGATTTCTTCTTTTTGTGCTTCCCACCCCCCTTTTTCTTAAAATGTCATTCCATTGTATATTTGGGCTAGTAACAAGAATTTCTTAAGTTGGCTTTAAAGAACAAGGACACCTTTTATTTCACCGGTCGATTAAGCACTTCACTGGTCAGAAAACACTTGGAATCAAGGACCCGGGTATTTACATCTCTTCACAATGAAACATCTTAGCTTAGCAAGGCATCAGGAGCAGTTACAAAAGTCATATGCAGACATGACAATTTCAAGGTGAGATAAAGAATACTCTGAAGAAACTTTCCACATCAATGACAGCAGGCTTATCACCATATTTCACTGGCCCTAATTAGGTACTATTTCTGATCTAATTACATGCTTCGTATTCTCTGGTTATAATACTATACTGTTTTTCTTTTGTTATTGCCAGTTTTTATTCCTCACATAAGCATTGATATTTCTTGGTGCTAATTAATAAAATTATAGCACTTAACCTTGAAACTGTAGGTTCTTCTAATGTTGGTGATTAAATACTAGCAAGGTGAAAAGGAAAGAAAGAAATATTTATTCTCTTTCATTGAAACTATAGAAAGAAAGCTAATTATTTGCCATCATAATGTACATGTTGTCCATGAAAAAGTTAATATGGGCCAGGTACCTTTGCTCATGCCTATAATCCCAGCATTTTGGAAGGCTGAGGTGGGCAGATCACTTGAGCCCAGGAGTTTGAGACCAGCCTGGGCAATGTGGTGAAACCTTGTTTCTACAGAAATACAAACATTAGCCAGGCGTGGTGGCAACTCAGGAGTCTGAGGTGGCAGGATTGCTTGAGCTCGGGAGGTGGAGTTTGCAGTGAGCCGAGATCACAACACTGCACTCCAGCCTTGGTGACAGAGTGAGACCCTGTCTCAAAAAAAAAAAAAAAAAAAAAAAAGGTTGATGTGAGCAAAGCAACTTCATAATAGTTCAGAAATGATTTATACCATAAATATAACATTTAATCTCTAAAATGCTTGTAATTCTGAATTGCCTTATTTAATAATTTGTTGTCCAAGTAATGGTATTTAAATTGGCATCATTATTTTCTAAGATGTATAAAGGTTTTTAAGTTCACCAAGGCACAAGAGGTTAATTAACACTTTCTTCTTCTTCCACATGCATGGAAGTAAAAACAAATAAAAGATATGATATCTTATTAGAAAAAAATGAGTGATTTCTGGTTAAACAAAAACTGAGGGAATTCATCAACACAAGTTATAAAATAAAGCAAATACTAAAGGTAGTCTTACAGGAAGAAGAGAACAACCCTAGAAAGAATAAGAAAATACAGACAGGAATGGAACCCAACAAAAAGGTAAATAAAAATATCAGCAAATATAAATGATAATTGACCACATGAAAACACAGTGGCATGTACATAGTTTAACATACATATATAAGTAAAAATGCATGCAACAACAGCAAAATGTGAGAGAGAGCAGAAGAAATTGTAAGGTTTTAGCTTTGGTTGAGAAGTAGTAAAATCATCAGTTTATATTAAATAGCTTTGTCCCATTAAAATATAATGCAAGACACATATGTCATTTTAAAGTTTCTAGTAGTCACATTAGAATGAGTAAAATGAAATAAACACAGTCAATTTTGATATATATTATTTAACCCAAATTATGATCATTTCAACACATAATCAATATAAAAATTATTCATGAGATATTTTACATACTTTTTTGTACTAAATCTTTCAAATTATCTTATATTAACAGCAAATCTCAACCCAAACAAGCCACATGTCAAGTGCTCGTGGCTAGCAGCCATCATATTGGATAAAGCAGTATTAAGCTCTAATAAGCCAAGGAAGTAGCTTGCGATCTTTATAGTAATCTTTAAAAGGACTAAATGTAAAAGGACATATAATCAGAAAATTTGTAAACACAAAAGAATGTAATTTTAAATAAAGTTTCCAGATATAATGAACACAGACAGTGCCCTGCCCTGTTGCCCTTTACTTGGCTGGCACACCTGCACCCCAGCTGCTCTGTTAGCTGCTAATGACTCACAGCTTCCCCTATCTGGAGAAATCCCCTTAGCCAAAGAGGAACCAGCTTCCCTAGGAGGTTATGCTCCCAACCCCAGCAATGAATAACTGACACACAGCAAAGAAGGCTGGCATCCTTGTCAAAATGTTGGACTGACTTCATGGTACAATATATGCCCTGGAGATCCCCAGGGGGTAAAGCTGAAACCAGCCTCCACCTGGGACCACATCTTAGCTCAACTCTTTTCCCTGCCTTATTCTGCTTCCTTCGTTTTCTTCTTAAAGCACTCCTTTGATAAATCATGTGCATCCATATCGCTGTCTCAGGCTGTTTCTAGGGAACCTGACCTAACTAAGCCCCTTGGTTTATAAAAGAGAAAGCAAGAGGCAGAGAGAAAAAGCAACATGTAATAAGACAAATAAAACACAAGTATTATTAATATGGTGAGCATAAACCTAAATAAATCAGCAAGTATATTAAAATGCAAATGGTCTAAATGCCCTCATTAAAAGATAAAGATTGTCAGAATTGACAAAAAAGAAATTAAGAAAACCTATGTGTTGCTTATAAAAAGGGTACAGAAAGATGTACTATGCAAACGCCAAGGGAAGTCTGGTTCTGATATACTGATGTCAGATAAGAGCTACTATAAGGCAAGAAACATTCCTAAAGATGAGAAGAATTCTTTCATAATAATAAAAAGATCCATCCACCAAGAAGATATACAAATTCTAAATTTTTATGGATCTGATAATATAGTTTCATAATATGTGAAAAAAAATCATCGATTTAAAAAGTGGAATACACAAATCCACAACTAAAGTGAGAGAATTTGACACTCTTTGATAACTGATAAAACAAGCATCCAGAAAATTAGTAAGCCTATTTATATCTAAGCAACACGATTAATAAAACAAAACCACTTGCTAAAATATACCACAGAATGACAGAATATACAGTTTTGACAAGTGTACATTTACAAAAACAGTCCATATGTTGGGCCAAAAAGTCAGACTTGACAAATCTACAAGGACTCCGACAATTCAAATGTATTATTTGATTATAGTGAAACAAAGGTAGGAGTAAATAACTAAAAGATTAAAATAAAATTTTCAAATGCCTGGAAACTAAGCAGATTTATTATTTTAGTTATTTATTATTATACTTTAAGTTCTAGGGTACATGTGCACAATGTGCAGGTTTGTTACATAGGTATACATGTGCCATGTTGTTGTGCAGCACCCATTAACTCGTCATTTACATTAGGTATATCTCCTAATGGTATCCCTCCCCCCTCCCCCACCCCACGACAGGCCCTGGTGTGTGATGTTCCCCACCCGGTGTCCAAGTGTTCTCATTGTTCACTTCCCACCTATGAGTGAGAACATACGGTGTTTGGTTTTCTGTCCTTGCGATAGTTAAGTAAACACTTTTAAATAACTGGGTGAAAGTTAATAAAAATGTGTACTAAAATACTTTAAACTGAATTATAATGAAATGTAATATTTGAAACATATAATTTGGCTATTACTATGCTTAGTGGAAAATCTATAATTTAAATTCTCATATTAGGAAAGAGAAAAGCCTGAAATGCAATTGTATGGGTATTCATCTCTAGAAGTAAAAAAAAAAAAAAGATACCAAATTAAACCCAAGAAAGAGTAAGAAGAAAAAATAAAAAATAAAAAAGAACAAAATGTTGCTCACTATCAACGTTTGTATTCAACAATGCACTGCAGGTCCTATTCAGTTTAAGATATATGACAATAGACGCAGTTTGAAAAAGATGGATAGATAGATAGGTAGATACATAGATAGACAGACGATAGATGAATGATAGGTAGCTAGTATCAATAGTTGAATGAAATAACAATATATTCATACAATGGAATACTATCTGCAGTGAAAATGAACAAACCATAGCTAAATACAATAGCATAATCAATCTCACAAATGATAATGAGCTAAAGAAGCCAGGCACAAAATATTATATATTGTATTATTCCATTTACATAAAAGTCAAAATTTCGTGCAAAATAAATTGGTGGTAGAAATCAGGATAGTGTTAAACTTGGTGAAAATAATCACTGGAAGGCAAACAAGTGGGACTTCTGGGTTGCTGGATTCGTGCTCTGTTTCTTCATCTGAGCATTAGTTAAATGGGTTTTCACTACTTCCCCCACCCTGATATTTTTAATAAAATATTTATTTAAAAATAAAAATATATAAAACCTAGCAGTTGCATTTGGGTATTTTGGGAAGCCAATGAAAATCTCTGTTTTGGAAAACAAGTTCAATTTTTTAAAGACAATCTATTTGTTCCATTTACACTTTAGAAATATATTTCAGGGACAACATTTTGTGTTGTTCAAAGTAAATAATGGTAATATTTTTGTTTTGCTTTGTTTCGTTTTGTTTGTTTTTTGAGACAGAGTCTCACTCTGTCACCGAGACTGGAGTGCAGTGGTGTGATCTAGGCACACTGCAACCTCTGCCTTCCAGGTTCAAGCGATTCTCATGCCTCAGCCTCCAAAGTAGCTGGGATTACAGGTGTGCACCACCACGCTAATTTTCGTATTGTTAGTGGAGACAGAGTTTCACCATGTTGCCCTGGTTGGTCTCAAACTCCTGGCCTCAAGTGATCCACCCACCTTGGCCTCCCAAAGTATTAGGATTACAGGTGTGAGCCACCTTGCCTGGCCAATAATGGCTACATTCTACAAATGCAGCCACCGTTGAATAACTAAAATATAGAGAACTGAAAGAAGCTATAAACTTATTCATATACGGCTTTAGATATAACCTTCTAAATCTCCTTCATTATTTGTCACATCAGGGATCTGGTCTTCAACAAGTACAGGAAAGAATCTCTTCTAGTAGTGAGGAGAAAAAACACAAACTTTGGACCCGTTACATGGTGGAAGCTACAGAAATCTTTGTGCTATGAATAAGATGAGCTGTCATTCTACTAATAAGAACTCCAAGACTCTTTCAGCAATCTCATTTTGTCTGAGGTACCAAACAACACAAAGGTAAAGCGGTCCTCTAGATACGGTTTGGTAGTGACAGTGAGCACAAAAAGAAATACAGAGTTTAAAAAAAAAATTGTCTCTTCATTTCCATTTTGATCGAAATCACTGCAGGTTATAAGAAGTCTCTGGAGGCTTGTGGTATGAATAGAAAGCGTGAGAACTGCTGATTTCTGTTAAAGCTGTTGGGGTATAAGTGGAATGGGGTTGCTGCACTACCATATTACTTCTGGTTGTATCAAATTTATATTTACTAAGCACCACAAAAATTTTGTGGCAGACTGCTTTCACCCACAGTCTAACACAGCAACATGAAAACTGAGAAAAAGATCCATGAACATGTGTAAGAAAATATAAACTGCTTGCTTTTTTACAAATCATTTCTGTCCCCAAACAAGAAAGATTATACAACAAAATAGATTTTTCTGCTATGATAAAAGCTTTTCCCTCCCCCTCTCTTTTCTTCTCTCCTCTCTCTCTATTAAAAAAAAAAACTGATTTTGTGAAAAACAGATCTGGAATTTGGGTGTCATGAGAAGAAAGAAGACAATTGATACCATAAATTTAAGGGCACTTGAAAAAATGTCTGGTTATAAACAAGTGAAGAATTCTGCTAGGAATCAAGTTGGACAATTTAGTTCTTTCTTCTGTAAGGCACAAAGAATGTTAGAATTACAAAGGCAATAAGTCATCCTTGGAAACTGAACCACAATAGAAGTCCTCCGTAAGTGTACACACAGTAAGCCCCCTTTAGACGGAATTTTTTTTTTTAATGTTAAAACTGCTGAAGGTCTTTTATTAGTTAGTTTGTTAGATGGTTGGTGGGTGATTAAGTGAGTTGTATGGTAAATAATGATCTTGAGTCACAACAAATTTTGACAGGATTTCCCAATAATCAATAATCAAATATTAAAATGCTTCAACAAACATTTATGCATTGTATACATAAAATACATTGCTACTAATTTTGTAAATAGTGGATTATCTTCTAGAGTGATTAGAATAAGAAAAGATGTATCTTATATTTACCTTCATTTTTACCATTTTCAACATTTCTTTATGTGTGTAGATCCAGGTTTCTGTCTGATGTATTTCTTTTGCCTAAAGAACTTCCTTTAAGTTCTCTTATAGTGAAAGTTTGCTGATAATAAATTCTCTTTGTTTTTCTTATGTGAAAAGTCCTCATTCTTTATTTTTTTCAGTAGTATATTAACTGGGCATTGATTTCTGGAGATGACCACGTCTGGCTAATTATTTTCAATTTTTTGTGGAGACTGGATCTCGCTGTATTGCCTAGACTGGTCTCAAACTCCTGGCACATAAGCAATCCTCCCACCTCAGCCTCTCACAGTGCTGCAATTATGGGTGTGAGCCATGGTGCTTGGTTGTGGCTTGGATAGCTTTTAATAAGAAGTCTGCTGCAATTCTTATTGTGTTCCTCCATGTGTACATCTTTTCACTTCTGGCTGCTTCAAGATTTTATCTTTATCTTTGGTTTTCAACAGTTTGAATACAATGCCACTAGGCCCTTCCTTCCTTCCTTCCTTCCTTCCTTCCTTTCTTCCTTCCTTCCTTCCTTTCTTTCCTCCCTGCCTTCCTCCTTCCTTCCTTCCTTCCTTTCTTTCCTCCCTGCCTTCCTCCCTCCTCCCTTCCTTCTTTTTTCCTTCCTTCTTTCCCTCCCTTCCTTCCTCCCTCTTTCCTTCCTTCCTTCTTTCCTTTCTTCCTTCTTTCCTTTCTTCCTTCCTTCCTTCCTTCTTTCCTTCTTAATATTTATTCTTCTGAATGCTCTGAACTTCTTGGATCTGTTACTTGAAGTCTTTTTTGACTCGGGGGAAACACTCAGCCATTATCTTTCCAAATATTTCTTTGTTCTCTCCATTCTCTCTCTTTTCTCCTTCTTGGATTCCAATTGCTCATATATTAGACCATACGACGTTGTCCCAAAGTTTTTGAATTCTCTGGCAGTTTTTTTTTCTTTACTTTTTGTTTGAATCATTTCTTTTGATTGATAGTTACTTTTGTTACTACATATTTTTTGTTTCTGGCCATTTCCATATCATTCTCTCTTACAGTTTCCATTTCTCTGACAAAAGTCTCTGTATTTTCTTGTATGTTATCCACCTTTTACACTAGAATCTTTAACTATATTTTTATAATTTGTTTGTTTTTAAATTCTCTGCCTGATGGCTCCACTATCTTGGTCACCTGTGAGTCTGGTTCTCTTGATTGCATTGCTTTTTGACAGAAAGTTACCTTGTCTTGCATTTTTGTATATCTCATAATTTTTGATTGAATACTGAGTTATATACTATTTATATCCGTAATTAGGCACACTCCTTTTATACTACATATTTAATGCAAGGAATTGGCTCAGTTAATGGAGTTTGGGTTGTGTTAGTGCTGTATTTACCCCTACCACACCACTGGCCTCAGATTTCTCTAACAGTATCTTGTGCTTTGGGTAGGGATTGGGTTTTCAGAGAATGTTTTTAATGTTCTTTTCAACCCTCAACTTTAGTCTTTTTCTGTGAGTCTAAACCTCGGAGAGGGTTTCCCTCCATTTTCTTTACTCTTTCCCATTGATAGACTGACATTATTTATTCAGTGCTAGCCAGCCTGGTAGTAGTAGGTGGAAACATTCTGTTTCTTCCTTTATCCTCAGTCTTAGTCAATACGTGTCTTTTTGTGTCTCGCAGGTATGTCTTCCTCAATGATTCTGCCTCTTGACCAGCGGTAGTAAACTGCTAATAGTCTTGGCTAAAAGCAATTTTCTGTCCCTCCTCAAAGATAGAAGATCTCTTTTTCTATTCCTTCTCCTAGCTCCAATGGGTCTTCACCTATGTCTGAGAGAGACAGTATTTGTTGTCCTGCCCCCAGTGGCTTGAAGTGTTTGTTTCACAGACAAGGTAGGAAAAAGGATGCAGGCAGGGCTTTCTTTACCTCCCACTGCTGTTACGCTACTCAGTACCGCATTGCAAAGGAGTTCTCTTTGGTCTACTGCCTTGATCTCAGTCATTCTCATGAACAATCAATGAGATCCATAGAGGAGACCCTGCCAGTGAATACAAACTGCCTTTCTATTTGCTATTCTCAGGTATTCTATGTTAGAAGTCAGTAAACTATGGCTTGTTAGACCAATCATCTGTTTTTGTAAATAAATTTTCAGTGAAAACTTATGACAGCTACAGCTAGTCATTTGCATAATGGCTATAGCTGCTTTTGTATTGTAACCACAGAGTTGAGTACTTGCCACAAGATACCTCATAGCCCACAAAGCCTAAAATATTTATTATCTGGCCTTTCAGGAATAAGTTTACCAATCCTTGTCTTACACTTACCCTACAGTTAGGCTCTAGGAATTCATTAAAAACTTAGATAATTTCTTTCGTTTTTTAATTTAGAAACAAATTTTATTTAAGATATGAAATACAATTCCTAAGATATCAAATTTTCCAGAAAATTGTGGCTGTACAATAATGCATTGCCTCTATGATGTTAGAACGTGCATTAGACTCAAATACAAAAACCATGAAACAAACCACCATTCTTAACAACTTGAGCAAAGATAGAATACCTAAGGGACAACATAGATGGACTTGCAGAGGATGGACTATTTTACTTCAAAGCAACATTAAAAGAAACAAAGAACACAAATCTGTGGGTTTTCAGGTATACGCATTACCCACTCGTTTGGTGGTCTTGTTGTTTTCTCATGCTGTACCCCAGGCGAGCTCACTTACTCATCTCTAAATGAAGTCACCTGTCTCTTCTTAGTTTTCAGGTAGTTTGTTGCCCTTATGAACTCAACTCTCTGATGCATTCAAGAAAACTTACTGTATCCATAGTTCTAAGAGCTCAGGAAAATAAAAGAAAAAGAAGAGTTATGATTTTGTACAGTTGCTGGCATTTTTTTTTATTGGTGTTGTTTTAGGAGTGATGCTTTTTCCAATTTTCAACATTCTCAGAGAAGCCTCTCAATATACATTTAATATGATATATAGTTTTTAAAACTTTAATCATTAGAAAGTTGGTAACCAATATTTAATACAGATGCTATAGATAAGACATAATTAGGTATACCATGGGAAGTATCTCTAAAATTTGAGGACAAGTCTAGAAAGTGACACAACATAAAGCTTATGTAAATATGGAAAAGATTTAGTCTTTGGGGGAAAAAAAGGATTATATAGCATTGTTAGCTTAGTAAACTACTGGATTAAAACACAGACCCCTTAATATGGGAGGACATGGACTATGATCCCAAATCCAGGTTCTTCCACTGTACTTTCCTAGCTGTGTTATAAAGCATCTTCTTTTTCATGAGGATATTGTAAAGATTATAGGACATATGCTTAATAAAGGTAACTACCAAAAATAAAAGTCTTCCTAAATACCAAAAGAAATGCCAAAAAAAAATTCTACCTAGAGAAAGTGTATATATACATAAATATGCTTGTATATACATAAATATATGCATGGAATAAATATAACGTAAAACCACATGACAGACCCAGTGTCACAGGGCAAACTCCAAAGCTGAGGTTCAGCCCAGGAGGCTTTGGTTTTGTGTAGGAAGGAATTCAAGAGCAAGCCCACAGAGTAAATTGAAAGTTTACTAAGAAAGTAAAGGCAAAAAGGGTGGCTTCTCCATAGGTAGAGCAGCCCCAAGAGCTGGTAGCTGGCTATTTTTGTGGTTATTTATCGATCACACACTAAACAAGAAGTGGATTATTCATTAGTTTTCTGGGAAAAGGGCTGGGAATTCCCAGAACTGAGGGTTTCTCCCACCTCTCCTCTTTCAGACCATATAGGGTAATTTCCCATGTTATCATGGCATTTGTAAACTGTCATGGTGCTGGTGGCAATTTCGTTTAGTATGCTAATATATTATAATTAGTGTATAATGAGTAGTGAGGATGACCAGAGGTGCTTTCATAGTCATTTTGATTTGGGGAGGTTTTGGCCAGCTTCTTTACCACATCGTTTCATCAGCAGGGTCTTTGTGACTGTGATCTTTTTTTTTTTTTTTTTTTTGAGATGGAGTCTCTCTCTGACATCCAGGCTGGAGTGCAGTGGCCCAATCTCGGCTCACTGCAAGCTCCGCCTCCCGGGTTCACGCCATTATCCCGCCTCAGCCTCCCATGTAGCTGGGACTACAGGCGCCCGCCACTACACCCAGCTAATTTTTTGTATTTTTAGTAGAGACAGGGTTTCACCGTGTTAGCCAGGATGGTCTTGATCTCCTGACCTCGTGATCCACCCGTCTCGGCCTCCCAAAGTGCTGGGATTACAGGCGTGAGCCACTGCGCCCGGCCCATGACTGTGATCTTCTAAAAGCAGTCCTGCCAAACTCCTATCTCACTGAGAACCAAACGAATTGGCTGTTTGATTAAAGTAAGGAGGATTTCATGCCTTTGAAAAATTCAGATTGGCTTGCAAAGCAAAATACAACTCTAGTCTGTGTTTATGAAAATATTCAAAACCAGGAGACTCAGAAAGATGATGATTCAGAGAAGATGATGGCAAATAAAAATGTATATAAATGAATAAATAAACAGCAGGAATCACAATTTTGACTTCAGACATGGCATAATTTAGACCAAAAGATATAAATTAAGACCAATAAAAGTATACTTTGTAAAGCTAAAGTCTAAAATGTATAATGAAAATGGTATTAATATATTTAAAATAATATATAACATGAAATAAAATATAAATAGATAAAATAATATATAAAACAATATAGCAGCTATTTTATAAAGCAGAAACTGGAAGAAGTAAATTAAGAAAAAGGTAACAGACACAAACTAATAATAATAGACTAACACACACATGTCAAATCTAGAAAAATCAAATGGGAAAAATTAGAAAAGATGTCAAAGTTCCAAATAACACAAAGTAGATCATATAAAATTATATTAAACTCTCTAGCACAGTAAATGAGACCTTGCCTTATTTTCAAATGGACATGGAACATTTGTGAAAATTACCTATATGAAAGTCCACAAAGAAAACCTCAATAAAGATGAAAAACTAGAGGTCTGTTCCAAGACGGCCGAATAGGAACAGTTCCAGTCTGGTCTGCAGCTCCCAGCATGATCAGTGCAGAAGATGGCTGATTTCTGCATTTCCAACTGAGGTACCTGGTTCATCTCACTGGGACTGGTTGAATAGTGGGTGCAGCCCACGGAGGGTGAGCCAAAGCAGAGTGGGGCGTCGCCTCACCCAGGAAGTACAAGGGGTTGGGGATTTCCCTTTCCTAGCTGAGGGAAGCCATGACAGATTGTACCAGGAAAATCAAGACACTCCTGACTTAATGCTGCTCACTGCTAGCACAGCAGTCCCAGATGGAACTGCAAGGTGGCAGCCAGACTAGGGGAGGGGTATCCACCATTGCTGAGGCTTGAGTAGGTAAACAAAGTGGCTGGGAAGCTCAAACTGGGTGGAGCCCACCACAGCTCAATGGGGCCTGCTGCCTCTGTAGACTCCACCTCTGGGGGCAGGGCATAGCTGAACAAAAGGCAGCAGAAACTTCTGTACACTTAAACGTCCCTGTCTGACAGCTCTGAAGAGAGCAGTGGTTCTCCCAGCATGGTGTTTGAGCTCTGAGAATGGACAGACTGCCTCCTCAAGTGAGTCCCTGATACCTGTGTAGCCTAACTGGGAGACACCTCCCAGTAGGGGCCAACTGACACCTCATACAACCAGGTGCCCCTCTGAGACAAAGCTTCCAGAGGAGGGATCAGGCAGCAATATTTGCTGTTCTGCAATATCTGCTGTTCTGCAGCCTCTACTGGTGATACACAGGCAAACAGGGTCTGGAGCGGACCTCCAGCAAAAACCAACAAACCTGCAGCTGAGGGACCTGACTGTTAGAAGGAAAACTAACAAATAGGAATAGTATCAACATCAACAAAAAGGACATCCACACCAAAACTCCATCTGTAGGTCACCATCATTAAAGAACAAAGGTAGATAAAACCACAAAGATGGTGAGAAACTAGAGCAGAAAAGCTGAAAATTCTAAAAACTGAGTGCCTCTTCTTCTCCAAAGGATCACAGCTCCTTTCCAGCAATGGAACAAAGCTGGATGGAGAATGATTTTGATGAGTTGACAGAAGTAGGATTCAGAAAGTCGGTAGTAACGAACTTCTCAGAGCTAAAGGAGGATGTTGAACCCATCACAAGGAAGCTAAAAACCTTGAAAACAGATTAGACAAATGGCTAACTAGAATCAACAGTGTAGAGAAGACCTTAAATGACCTGATGGAGCTGAAAACTGTGGTACGAAAACAACGTGACTCATGCACAAGCTCCAGTAGCCAATTCAATCAAGTGGAAAGAAAGATATCAGTGACTGAAGACCAAATGAATGAAATGAAGTAAGAAGAGAAGTTTAGAGAAAAAAGAGTAAAAACAAACAAACAAACCTTCCAAGAAATATGGGACTATGTGAAAAGACCAAATCTACGTTTGATTGGTGTACCTGAATGTGATGGGGAGAATGGAACCAAGCTGGAAAACACTCTTCAGGATGTTATCCAGGAGAACTTCCCCAACCTAGCAAGGCAGGCTAACATTCAAATTCAGGAAATACAGAGAACACCACAAAGATACTCCTTCAGAAGAGCAATACCTAGACACAAAATTGTTGGTTCACCAAAGTTGAAATCAAGGAAAAAATGTTAAGGGCAGCCAAAGAGATAGGTCGGGTTACCCACAAAGAGAAGCCTATCAGACTAACAGCAGATCTCTCAGCAGAAACTCTACACACCAGAAGAGAGTGAGGGCCAATATTCAACATTCTTAAAGAAAAGAATTTTCATATCCAGCCATACTAAGCTTCATAAGTGAAGGAGAAATAAAATCCTTTACAAGGTTAACAAGCAAATGCTGAGAGATTTTGTCACCACCAGGCCTCCCTTACAGGAGCTCCTGAAGGAAGCACTAAACATGGAAAGGAACAACCAGCACCAGCCAATTCAAAAACATGCCAAATTGTAAAGACCACCAATGCTAGGAAGAAACTGCATCAACTAAAAGGCAAAATAATGAGCTAACATCATAATGACAGGATCAAATTCACACATAACAATATTAACCTTAAATGTAAATGGGCTAACTGCCCCAATTAAAAGACACAGACTAGCAAATTGGATAAAGAGTCAAGACCCATCAGTGTGCTGTATTCAGGAGACCCACTGCATATGCAGAGACACACATAGGCTCAAAATTAAGGGCTGGAGGAAGATCTACCAAGCAAATGGAAAGCAAAAAAAAGCAGGGGTTGCAATCCTAGTCTCTGATAAAAACAGACTTTAAACCAACAAAGATCAAAAGAGACAAAGAAGGCCATTACATAATGTTAAAGGGATCAATTCAACAAGAAGAGCCAGCTATCCTAAATATGTATGCACCAAATACAGGAGTACTCATATTTATAAAACAAGTCCTTAGAGACCTACAAAGAGACTTAGACTCCCACACAATAATAACGGGAGACTTTGATACCCAACTGTCAATATTAGACAGATCGATGAGACAGAAAGTTAACAAGGATATCCAGGAGTTGAACTCACCTCTGCACCAAGAGGACCTAATAGACATCTACAGAACTCTCCACCCCAAATCAACACCATATACATTCTTCTCAGCACCACATCACACATATTCCAAAACTGACCACATAGTTGGAAGTAAAGCACTCCTCAGCAAATGTAAAAGAACAGAAATCACAACAAACTGTCTCTCAGACCACAGTGCAATCAAATTAGAACCCAGGATTAAGAAACTCACTCAAAACTGCTCAACTACATGGAAACTGAACAACCTGCTCCTGAATGACTACTGGGTAAATAACAAAATGAAGGCAGAAATAAAGATGTTGTTTGAAACCAATGAGAACAAAAACACAACATACCAGAATCTCTGGGACACATTTAAAGCAGTGTGTGGAGGGAAATTTATAGCACTAAATACCCACAAGAGAAAACAGGACAGATCTCTAATTGACACCCTAACATCACAATTAAAAGAACTAGAGATGCAAAAGCAAACACATTCAAAAGCTAGCAGAAGGCAAGAAATAACTAAGATCACAGCAGAACTGAAGGAGATGCAGACATGAAAAACCCTTCAAAAAAATCAACGAATCCAGGAGATGGTTTTTTGAAAAGATCAACAAAATTGATAGTCCACTATCAAGACTAATAAAGAACAAAAGAGAAAAGAATCAAATAGATGCACTAAAAATGATAAAGGGGATATCACCACCGATCCCACAGAAATACAAACTATCATCAGAGAATATTATAAACAGCTCTATGCAAATAAACTGGAAAATCTAGAATAACTGGATAAATTTCTGGACACATACACCTTCCCAAGACTAAATCAGGAAGCTGCTGAATCCCTGAACAGATCGATAACAGGCTCTGAAATTGAGGGAATAATTAATAGCCTACCAACCAAAAAAAGTCCAGAACCAGATGGATTCACAGCTGAATTCTACCAGAGGTACAAGGAGGAGCTGGTACCATTCCTTCTGAAACTATTCCAATCAATAGAAAAAGAGAGAATCCTCCCTAACTCATTTTATGAGGCCAGCATCATCCTGATACCAAGCCTGGCAGAGACACAACAAAGAAAGAGAATTTTAGACCAATATCCTTGATGAACATCGATGTGAAAATCCTCAATACAATACTGGCAAACCAAATGCAGCAGCACATCAAAAGGCTTATCCACCACAATCAAGTTGGCTTCATCCCTGGGATGCAAGGCTGGTTCAACATATACAAATCAATAAACATAATCCATCACATAAACAGAACCAAAGACAAAAACCACATGATTATCTCAACAGATGCAGAAAAGGCCTTTGACAAAATTCAACAGCCCTTCATGCTAAAAACTCTCAATAAACTAGGTATTGATTCAACATACACAAATCAATAAACATAATCCATCACATAAATAGAACCAAATACAAAAACCACATGATTATCTCAATAGATGCAGAAAAGGCCTTTGACAAAATTCAACAGCCCTTCATGCTAAAAACTCTCAATAAACTAGGTATTGATGGAATGTATCTCAAAATAATAAGAGCTATTTATGACAAACCCACAACCAATATCATACTGAATGGGCAAAAACTGGAAGCATTCCCTTTGAAAACTGGCATAAGGCAGGGATGCCCTCTCTCACCACTCCTATTCAACATAGTGTTGGAAGTTCTGGCCAGGGCAATCAGGCAAGAGAAAGAAATAAATGGTATTCAATTAGGAAAAGAGGAAGTCAAACTGTCCCTGTTTACAGATGACATGATTGTATATTTAGAAAACCCCATCGTCTCAGCCCAAAATCTCCTTAAGCTAATAAGCAACTTCAGCAAAGTCTCAGGATACAAAATTAATGTGCAAAAATCACAAGCATTCCTATACACCAATAACAGACAAACAGAGAGACAAGTCATGAGTGTACTCCCATTCAAAATTGCTACAAAGAGAATAAAATACCTAGGAATACAACTTACAAGGGATGTGAAGGACCTCTTCAAGGAGAACTACAAACCACTGCTCAACAAAATAAAAGAGGACACAAACAAATGGAAGAACATTCTATGCTCATAGATAGGAAGAATCAATATTGTGAAAATGGCTGTACTGCCCAAGGTAATGTATAGATTCAATGCCATCCCCATCAAGCTACCAATGACTTTCTTCACAGAATTGGAAAAAACTGCTTTAAAGTTCATATGGAATCAAAAAAGAACCCGCATTGCCAAGACAATCCTAAGCCAAAAGAACAAAGCTGGAGGCATCATGCTACCTGACTTCAAACTATACTACAAGGCTACAGTAACCAAAACAGCATGGTATTGGTACCAAAACAGAGATCTAGACCAATGGAACAGAACAGAGCCCTCATAAATAATAACACACATCTACAACCACCTGATCTTTGACAAACCTGAGAAAAACAAGAAATGGGGAAAGGATTCCCTATTTAATAAATGGTGCTGGGAAAACTGGCTAGCCATATGTAGAAAGCTGAAACTGGATCCCCTCCTTACATCTTATACAAAAATTAATTAAAGATGGACTAAAGACTTAAATGTTGGACCTAAATCCATAAAAACCCTAGAAGAAAACCTAGGTAATACCATTCAGGACATAGGCATGGGCAAGGACTTCATGACTAAAACACCAAAAGCAATGGCAACAAAAACCATAATTGACAAATGGGATCTAATTAAACTAAAGAGCTTCTGCACAGCAAAAGAAACTGCCATCAGAGTGAACAGGCAACCTACAGAATGGGAGAAAATTTTTGCAATCTACCCATCTGACAAAGGGCTAATATTCAGAATCAACAAAGAACTTAAACAAACTTACAAGAAAAAATCAAACAACCCTATCAAAAAGTGAGCACAGGATATGAACAGACACTTCTCAAAAGAAGACATTTAAGCAGCCAACAGACACATGAAAAAATGCTCATCATCACTGGTCATCAGAGAAATGCAAATCAAAACCATAAAAAGATACCATCTCACAACAGTTAGAATGGCGATCATTAAAATGTCAGGAAACAACAGGTGCTGGAGAGGATGTGGAGAAATAGGAATGCTTTTACACTATTGGTGGGAGTGTAAACTAGCTCAACCATTGTGGAAGACAGTGTGGCGATTCCTGAAGGATCTAGAACTAGAAATACCATTTGACCCAGTTATCCTATTACTGGGTATATACCCAAAGGATTATAAATCATGCTACTACAAAGATACATGCACGCGTATGTTTATTGCAGCACTATTCACAATAGCAAAGACTTGGAACCAACCCAAATGTCCATCAGTGATAGACTGGATTAAGAAAATGTGGTACATATACACCATGGAATACTATGCAGTCATAAAAAAGGATGAGGTCATGTCCTTTGTAGGGACATGGATGAAGCTGGAAACCATCATTCTGAGCAAACTATCACAAGGACAGAAAACCAAACGCCACATGTTCTCACTCATAGGTGGGAACTGAAAAATGAAAACACTTGGACACAGGAAGGGAAACATCATACACTGGGGTCTGCTGTGGGGATCAGGAATGGGGGAGGGATAGCATTAGGAGAAATACCTAATGTAAATGACGAGTTAATGGGTGCAGCAAACCAACATGGCACATGTATACATATGCAACAAACCTGCACGCTGTGCACATGTACCCTGGAACTTAAAGTATAATTTAAAAAAAGAAAAAAAAAAGATTAAAAAATAGTTATAATGCCATGATCAATTGAAAATATATTCACAAATTCTTTAATATTTCTATTATCTAGAGATGGAGTCTGTATTTCCTCCCCTTGAACCAGGGCAGGACTTTGTGGTTGCATTTTATAACTCTAGCCTGTAGAGCGCATTTGTCCCTGAAAATTAAGGCATTGCAATGCCCTTACTTAAATGGTTTGACAGATTATCTCAGCACTTAGCATCACTTTTGCCCCTTTTACACTTTTTTCTGGTATCACGGGGCGGGAAGCCTGGGAACTACATTTCTTACAATCCCACCCCATCAGTTACAGTAGAGATAAAAAATGAGAGGCACACAAGTAATATTCAAAAGATGGAAAGGCCATGCACGATGGCTCATGCCTGTAATCCCAGCACTTTGGAAGGCTGAGGTAGGTGGATCACTTGAGGTCAGGGGTTCAAGACCAGCCTGGCCAACATGGCATCACCCCATCTCTACTAAAAATACAAAACTTAGGCAGATGTAGTAGCACATGCCTGTAATCCCAGCTACTAGGGAGGCTGAGACAGGAGAATTGCTTGAATCCAGGGGGTGGAGGTTGCAGCGAGTTGAGATCTCACCACTGCACTCTAGCCTGGGCGACAGAGCAAGACTCGGTCTCAAATTAAATAAAGGTGGAAAGGAGGCAGAATGTATTGTTGCAATAGAAATTCTGGTGGCAGACTAGCAGCAATTGCTAGGTGCGGCTACCTCAGAATTCATACTCCTCCATTATTCTTCTTTTCAGGGGCTGTGCGATGACTGTGACGTCAGCAGTAGCATCCTGTACTTTGCTATAATCTATTGATTCCCTATATTAAGTTTCTTTCTGCTGGAAATATTTAACATAGTTTTGTTTCATGACTACACACTCTGACAAATACACCTGAGAACAGTCATGAGGGTGTCTTACCTAGCAAATGGAGCTGGGCAGCCCATTCTTCCTTTACCAGAAAAGAGACAATCCAGTGTCTGGAAGTCAAAATTGCTAGGATACACTTTTTCTAATACATGGGAGGTTTGGAGGGGAGTGTTGCTATACTAAAACGAAATCCTCCCACACCATGATGTTCAAAGACTAAAGGGGGTGGATATTTCCGACAGACATGCTATGTGCTTGAATGTCAGCTTATTACACACAGGGGTGAAGCAGGATTTTATAAAGAAAGAGAATTCTGCGTGAGCCATCCCTAGGGAGATATTATAAATCAAATCCTGATTCAGGCATTTCTGTGTCCTCAAGCCAAACACTATCTAGTAGTGTCCCAGACCCCACTTAAAGTCCTAACAAGAGAATTGTAATACCGATAATTAAATTCTGACAGGAATGAGGTCATTGTTTTGTTGTCATAACAAAAGGATGTTAGTTTGCACAATGTCTGGAGGAGGCACGTGTCCATGCATTTTCAGGCTTTGTCCAGTAAAACAGTGTGCCTGTGACAATTAGTACTGACTTTTTACATAAACATGTGCTTGGAAAGAAGGATAATTTGTTATAATAATTATAAATATAGGATTAAAGAGGAAAAAGTACTTTTTTGTTCTATTGTATACATTCTATGGCAGTAGACTAGACAGCTAATAATTCAGACATCTGAGAGGACCACCTACCAGAACAGAGGATCTTTACTCTTCCGACAAATAAACTAGCAGGTACCCAAAGATTGAGGCCCAAAAGAAAACAGAGAAAGAGGCTTTGTTTTAAAATGTACTGGGATTTGTTTTGATTGCGTATAGTAAGACATGTGAGTCTGACAATGACTGTTATGAAGGAAGAAGTTGTTTGCATTCTCAGTTCCCTAGAAATAGGAGGCACAGCAATGCAGGGGAGTCACTTGTGGAAGCCAGGCAGGGGGCACAGGGGAAAAGCAGGGGCCAGTGCCTTTGTTGCGGTTTTGTGGGAAGGAATGCGCAAGGCAGGAAAATAGGCTAAGCAGGTTTAGAATTATCTAGTTGAATCATTGCAGCAGGCTCTGGGGTGTAGGAGCTGTTCGGAATTGTCTAGCACCTCACCCTGGGGTGATTAGGGCAAGAAACTATTGGCCTGGAGTGGAAGGGTCCCACAGAGGTGGGGGGCGAGTTAGGGTAGGCTTTCAATTGCTTAGTTTGCACGTAAAAGAGACCCTCCCAGGTAACACTGTTCGGTATCTGTAGGAATTAACTAACGCTGGGAGAGGCCATCCCTCCGGATCTGTGACGCCCTAGATGCCAGAGCATCAGGAATACAGAAAATAAGAAAATAAAATTCAAATAGGTTTACAGTGAAAGTTTTTCTTATCACTTCCCAACCATACACTCCAGCATGAGTCCCAGAATTTCTACAGTCCTGGTTTACAGATGATAATCTCATAGAGGCAGAGTGACTAGGCTTCTCAATTTATTCATATGGATAATAAAGTGGCTCAAATATGAGTATTTATTATAAGGCCATAAAGTCATTTCACAAAAAATGAGGCAGAGGTGAATCTCCAAGGAATAGGAGCTGAGATCCAGGGAACCACTGAAGACAGAAGTTTCTCTCTCTTTGTCTCAATCACATATAATCTTTCTCATGTATGATCATTGACTACTGTCCATAGACAGGCTCAAAATGCCCAGGGCCCAACCCTACAGACCCATTTACTTCATAGGCCCACATCCATTTGACTATAGACTCTGTGCCTCAGAAAATACATTTGACTATAGGCTAGCCAACAGATTGACAGCCACCTGGATAGGTGTTGGTCCCTGGTCCAATCAGTAACGGGAAAAGGCTATGACCTGGATAGGTGTTGGTCCCTGGTCCAATCAGTAACGGGAAAAGGCTATGACATGAGACAAACTGAAACAGAGAGACTCATCTCTTCAGCAAGGGTGAGCGTGGAGCTGACAGTGCTGTAGATAGGCCAGACAGGCACCCTGAAACCACACCATCTCTGTTAGCTAAGAGATATAATTCTTCTTGACATTGAAGAAATTGCTAAAAAGTCTGACAGGACTTGTGGCTGTTAACCTGTTCAGAGGGAAAGATGGTAGTACCGAATGCTGCTCTCTAAATATTCCCAACTGTCTGCTCTCCGGCACATAGCACTCTATGGCTCCCAGTGGTTGGTGGAGGCCATGTAACTATTCTGGGCAATGAACTAAAAGCGCAAACAATGCGTGCCACTTTCCTGTTGAACATTTATCTCTTGGCATGATTTCCTCTGAGTTCTCTTTGTGCCCTGCCATGGTAGCATCCTCCTGATGGTGACTACTCTATCAGCCTGGGACCCAAAGCAGGGACAACCACACGGGTTGTCAGAAGAACAAGAAATCAACTTTCTTGTTAGCCACAGAGATTTGGAGTTTGTTATAGCATAACACAACCAATGCCAACTGGTTTAATATATCCAAAAATGATGCTTATTAAGTAGAACCCAGCAAATGCTATTAACTCTTTAATCATCCCTCAGTTCTGGGGAGAGCAGAGGAGACCTTATGCACTACGTTTTCTACTAGTCATCTCAAATCTTTCTTAATCTACCATTTGCGGGGTAGGGTTTCACTTCCCTGCTTCCTAATTCATAAACAATCATGTTTTTCATTATTTGGTCAGATTTCTGATTTTCTAGCTGATATCTCCCATTCTAATCCAAATTTGCTTTCTCTGCTCTGCCAGGGAGTTCTCATGACATGTAGCTAGGGCCTCACTTTGTGGCAACTTCATAAGCCTCTCATTAAACATTGGCACTGCCTCCGTTGCCTTCTGCACCGATTCTCCAAGGACCGGACCCCTGCCTACTCCCCAACTCAGCCAGCTTACACCTTGACCCTCTCACCTGATTTCTACCAGCCTTTCCTCAGCTGATTTCTTTCTGGGGAAAGGCTGGTAGAAATCAGGTGAGAGGGTCAGGCCATAAGCTGGCTAACAATTTCATGCATTAATTGATACAAGAGTCATAGATATCATCTAATCTATCACTCTATTATCTATCTGACACTATGCATTAACGTTCTCAAAAGGCAAATTCCAACTAGAACAGTATTTCTCAAATACCAATCAGTGGGTCAGAAGCAATAGAATTAGCTCAGTAATTCACTAGAACTCCAGGGTAGGTGCTTTAGTAGGTCTAAAAAAAATAAAGCAGAACATTTCTATGTTTGTTTGTTTGTTTTTATGACTTCCCCCAGGTGAGTCTGATGCATGAAAAAGTTTTGAAGCCCTGGAACAGATCATTCTGTAGCTGCTTGAACTTCATAATTTGAACGATTTACCTCACCCTCGAGGCGGGCCTGGCTTTCCTGATCCCTTGTTTCAATTTTGGCAATTTTTACCTTCTGCTCTGGCCAGGAGCTCCCAGGATGCCAGTAAACCAGACCTTACCACTCACCTCTGTATATAATGGCATCTCAAATTCCTTATTCACTTTTTGTACTTCTGGGTTATAAACATATTGGTGATTTTATATTATGATTTTTACAAATGGATGAAATATGGTTTCTGGGCCTATAAAGTCAAGCACTAGATCCTAGATTCAAGGTCTCTCTACCAATTTGCCAAATCCCACTGAAGTACTGCTTAAAGTTCTCAACTGGTCTTACCTCCTAACAATTGATAATTCACATAGCAGTTGTCAAACCATCATGTGAATTAACCAGTAAATCCCATTCTCTGGCAGTACTAAAGATTTCTTTCAGAGTTTTTAGAGAGAAAGTATAGCATAATATAAGCCAAGATTCCAAAAACAGATTGCCTGATTGAAGTCCTAACTCCGCTGTTTATTAGCTGGTGATCTTGCACAAGTTACTTGGCTTGCCTGTGTCTCAGTTTTCTACTTCCTAGGCTTCTTACAAGAGTTAAAGGGCCTAGAAGAAATCTTGTGCTTAGTATGTATTCAGTGGACATTTAACCATTACCATGATTCTTACTTTTTAGTTATAGGCTATTTATTTATAACCACTTATATATAAAACTTTCAACTACATACTTACCTTTGGGTACCTCTTGTAATTGATTCACCAGTAACTCACATGTCATTATGCTCTCTCATGCTAAAGCTCAGTCAGTAAGTAAATTGTTTATTGGCCTCTAAGGGCTTGCATACCTCATTCAACTGTCATAATCCAAATGCATGCAGATGTCAAGCAAAGCAAACTAGTATAAACTATGGCCAACTGGGGAACACAAGCTTCATTTAAAAGGTCAGCCACTTCTCAGTCCAGCCTAATATTTCCATGCCTGAATGCAAACCCAATGCTTCCTTCTGACTTTTCAAAAAGAAGCCAAAAATTTAGACTTTCATGGTAGATTTCCCAATTTGTAAATGTTGTCAAAGAAAAAAAGAAAGAAAGGAAGAAAGAAAGAGAGGAAGGAAGGAAGGAAGGAAGGAAGGAAGGAAGGAAGGAAGGAAGGAAGGAAGGAAGGAAATTCTTAAACGTTATGCTGGCCAAAACATATATATAAGCCAATTTGATCCACAGCTGCCAATTGACTCCCTGTGCAATTAAAAAAAAAAAGTCAAATATAAAATTGAATATGTGTACTGATGCAAAAAAGGAGTATGAAACCCGATAATATCAGCTTGGTCAAATTAAATATGCATATAATTCCCTAAAAATATGTATTTAATACATTCTTTATTAGAACCAACATAAAGAAAATAGAAAAAAAATGGGTATTTATGTTTTAATCCTAAAACCAATGGAAAGGTTGTGGTAAAACCTGATGATGATCATCTTCTATGAAATAGAATGTTATTTTCACACTCGTAACAGGAAGCGAGCAAAGATGTGTTTAAGAACCTAAATGCTGGATCCAGATTGCCTGAATTTAGATCTTAGCTCTTATTGGGTGAATACTCTCTGATGTCTTCATTTGGATTGTTTCTCCAACCTGTCTGTGCCTCAGTTTCCTCACCTGTGAAATGGATATAAGAACAGTACTTACCTCATAGGTAGTTCTCTGACAATTCAATGACTTAATTATTATAAAGCATTTAAAACAGTGCCTAGCATATGGTAAGCACTATATAAATATTTGTTAAATAAATTATCACTTTTATTCAACCAAAATTTTACTTCCTAGATACTTGTAAAATATCATAAGGCAGGCTAATATTTTTTTAAACACTACAAATTCAGCTACAGGAAACCAAATTCACTCCAATGCTTTAAACTAGAGCTAAATGTCCAAGTGAATATTACTGTTGTTGGTGACAACTCTCCAGCACTAGGATATAATTCTAACAGAAGGAAAAAATGCAAGTTGTTGTCAAGGACAATTGAGTATCTGATGGCTTGATGGCTTCTGAGGTCTCTTTTATATATCTATAAAAGTGTTATTTGTCTTACTTGGCAGTGAAGCTCATGGAAAACTGAACTCTCTCCCTAGAGTCCTTAGGTTTTTATTAGATTCAGGATTTCCTGAAGCCCATTCACATACCTCAAATTAAGAAGGCCCAAGTTAGGACATTTTATGAATTTGTTATTCTAGTTAGTTCATGCCTAAAGTCTAGGCAGCATGCCCTGGGACATGAGGTGCAGAGGTACAGGCCTTAACAAGCAGCACCAGGTAGGAGAAATGGGAGGAAAGTCACTCTCACGGTCAAGGCTGTTTATTCCCTCTCCTAGAGGGCCACAGGGTGAGAAGATATATGGCAGACACACATAAGAGCAATAACTCAAGCCTACCCTATGAATGACCTACCATCTAAGAAAAATGTGTGTTAGGAGTTCTGAGCTAAGGAATTCAGGAGTGGCCAACCCAGAGATTCACTCCTTCTCTGTGAAGAACATATGAATCCCTGGCCCATCCCTTAGAATGCAGGTCATACAGAAGATTGAGGACCTATGTTTTGGGTTAAATGGAGTTTGCTAGGTGGAGGTTGCTAGGTGGAGGGGGTTAAATGAACATTGTCATATAAACTACATGTTCTTTACAAGTGGTAGCACTTTTCCTGTCCATCCGACCACTCCTGGACTGCCCTGTGTGTAAGTCCTCGATAAAGTCTGTATCTTATTCACTTGGGTCTCTTCTTGGGGCTCTTGGACACGGTGCATTGGTGCCTTCCCTATTGAAGTCAGTAGGGGTCTGGCACCACAGTAGAGCACTTCTCTAGAATTAAGAAACTTGGGGCTCTAGTCTGGACATTGGTACTAACAAGTTGTGCAATCCTGGCCAAGTATCTTCCACTCTGGGGGGAAGCACCTTTAGAAGGTATTTCCTTGAAATCAGGTGGTTTGACCAGGTGATCTTCAAGATCCTTTGAACAGTATGTGTCCTCTTTATACTAGAGTGAAACTGTTACCAGAAAGGGGTCCCAATCCAGAACCCAAGAGAGGGTTCTGGGATCTTGCTCAAGAAAGAATTTGAGGTGAATCTACAGTGTTAAGTAAAAGCAAGTTTATTAGGAAAGTAAAGGAATAAAGAATGGCTACTCCATAGGCAGAGTAGCTCCGAGGGCTGTTGATTTCCCATTTTTATGGTTATTTCTTGATGACATGCTAAATAAGGGGTGGATTATTTATACTCTGCTTTTTAGACCATATATGGTAACTTCCTGACATTGCCATGGTATTTGTAAACTGTCAGGTGCTGGTGGGAGTGCAGCAGTGAGGAAGACCAGAGGTCACTCTCATTACCACCTTGGCTTTGGTGGGTTTGGACTGGCTTTTATACAGCAACCTGTTTTATCAGCAAGGTCTTTATGACCTGTATCTTGTGCTGATCTCCTATCTCTCTCTGTAACCAAGAATGCCTTATCCTCCTGGGAATGCAGCCCAGTAGGGCTCAGCCTCACTGTGCTCAGCACCTTTTCAAGATGGAGTTGCTCTGGTTCAAACACCTCTGATAAAAGAAAAAGGCAAGTCTTGAAAGTATGTGTTTGGGCCAGAAGAACGTCAAAGCTATACATATGGGTTACATTTTCAATGATTTATTTGTTTAATTTAAATAAGAAATATTGCACCATACTTAACTATTTAAACAGCACAAAGGATTGTATAATAATGAAAAAATTATTTCTCCTCCTCTGCCTTCCTCATACTTTGGTTTTCCTTCCCCAGGTTACCAGGGATATGCATACCTCTCCCCACTCCCCTTTCAATGTTTAAACCACATATGGTAACAGATATATGTATTATTTTGCTTCTTGATTTTTTTTCATTATCAGGATATTTTAGAGCACATTCCATGCCAGTACATATGCATCTAGTTTACTCTTTTTAAGGCCACATTGTATTTCATTACATAGATATACATATTACATAGATATGAATAAAACTGTTTCCCTATTAAAGAATATTTATATTTACAAAAGAGCCACCAGCATTTTGCAACAATGAGCAATTCTAAATAAACCCCTGTATACACCTCTTTATACAGATGGACCTGATGAAAGGGAAGAGTACTTGGTTTTCTGGGGATTCTTAGATTCTTCATAATAGAGATGAAAAAGAGGAAATAGTATGTTTCTGGCTAAGGAAGTAGACTAAGTTCTCATTTAGAGAACTATTTAACCCATGTGCCTCAGACAATTAGATTTTTCTTCCTCTACCTTAGCAAGAAACAACATTTAGTTCTTTGTTTTAAAGAAAAAATTATCAAAACCTTTTAGGGGTCATAAGATGGTTTCAAGATTCTTCTTGGTAAGCTGCTTGTTGTTCTGATTCCAGTCTGTCATTAATGGGCTGTTTTTCAGCAAAATTGCACTAATGTGTTTCACAGAAAATAAATAACAAAGAGATTCTTCTAAGAATGCTAACCAGACTTTATCAAAGAATGTATATTCTCTGAAATATGTTGGCTTAATTTAGAAAGAAAAGAAGAATTTCATCATTCTCTTCCTTGGAACAAATACAATAAATAGCTTTGTTACTCTTAACTTTCCAACAAGTAAACAAAGACTCAGAGGCTATCTAATTTAAAATTATGTTTGGTCAAGAAGTCAACGTTGTTAAGAAAGTACTCATGTGGGTCATTTTTTTGTCTGATTAATTTGCTCACACATCTTGCAGCTTAAACAAACAACATACCAGAGAGTCTAAAATTCCAAGAGCTGGTGTCGATTTGAAGAAATATATACCCTAGTTTAATCCCTTTGCTTAAGAGATTGTGGGAGGGAGCGGGGGCTATGGTAATGCATAATTTGTTATAGATCTGTAACATGAGTAGTCCCAGACCTTATCAGTTTGTATTTATAAATGGGATTAAATTAACATCATAACTTACATTTCATTGGCTCTAATTCTTCTTGCCTAAGACATGTGTAGGGGTGGGAAAAATGACCTATCTCTACCCTCTTAGGTTCTTTGGCTGGGTTATGAATTAAATTGACATAAATCAGATCATTGGGAGAAAAGTAATTTTAATTATGTACATATGCCAGTGGGTCCCACAAAAATATGAGACTCTAAGAAGGAACGGATTATTAAAGCTCCCTTAGTTAGACAGAATAGAAATTTGGGGCTGCTGGGGTGATGGTAGCCATGAATTACGGTAGGGTGAGAGGAGGAAATGTATGGTGCATAAAAGTTGTCTTATTATGCAAATAAGAGCCCTGAGGTGATAAAAGTTGTCATAGGAGCAGCTTTCTTCCTGGTACAAATACCTATATTAATGAAAATTTCCTTTATAGATATACATTTTCTTTACAAAAGGGCGACTATTAAGAGCCACCCTTGTGTCCACAGTTTTTCAAAGTAACCAGCTCAAAATAATCAATATGCCAAAAAAGCATATTTTGGGGGGGCATATCCTAGTCTTCTACAGTCATATGTTGGGGTGCTGTCTGCAAAACTCACACCTAGCTCTGGATTGGATTTGGTCTTCTGAGCACCACATTATCTCCTCATAAACACAGATCTGACATTTGCCTGGAGTCCTATTTTCCATGACTCAGATGACCCAAGGACCAACTGGGGAATCCCATATTTCAGACAGATACCAGGCTGTCTTCATCACATTGGAAATGCTTCACCCCCTAAGAATCCAAGTAAAGTCTTTTTCTCCAGCTGATGTCTTCTTGCTAATAACAATTCATTGAACCTATTCAAAGTAGTCTGAAACCATTCAAAATAATTCAGGATAATCGAGGACCACTCTCTTACTTTCCCATACCCTCCCCTACCCTCTACTCCTCTCCAACGCTCCCAACCCTACCTTCTCAACAACCACATTATACATCAGAAAATTATTTTTATTTGACTCTGATTAACAATTACCTTGATCCTACAAAGTAGTGTTAATACCTTTCAGCAACAAATTAGGAAATTTTCCTAGATATACAAAAGTATCAATATAACCAAAATAATTTTCTTCTAGAACCTCCAAATTTTTAAAACATTCGTGTCGATTACTCTCCCAATAGTTGTTTCCTAGTATATCAATTTTTGTGTAGTGTTTACTTTGCAAGTATGCATGTACTCCAGATTCTTAGAGCATCTTTATTCTAAACTCTTTTAGCAATCAAGTATTTTGTTTGGTGAATTGTCACTGTGCATGTGAAGCTACACCTTATGGGGTGGAACTGCTAGGGAATTACCAGTCACCAATTATTAGAAAATGCTCTGCCTTGAGATACGTGCCTGTGCTTTCACATATATTGGCAAAATGCTGTGATCGATAGCTGTTGAGAGGTTTTATTGTTTGTTTGTTTTTTACTTCTTTGAATTATTCTTCTAGCCTGGCTAGAATGTTCCTTCTGTCTTGTGACTATAATTAACCCAAAGAACTTGGAAGTTAAATCACTTAAATCTACTTGATTTATTCTCCTCAGTGTAAATGCAAATGATTTATTTTTGTTGGGTTACTGTAACTGAACCCTTAAGGCCTTTTTCATGTCTCAGGTCTTTTAAATGAAGTTTGGCCAACTTTGGCTTCAGCATTACATTTCTAAAATTTAGTAGGTAGAAACATGTGACTGTATATGAAGACTATGCATGAAAAATGGAATCTATCCACTAGAATTCTCCAAAACTCCTCCTAACAGACTCATTCTGGCTCAAGAATGAAATCACATGCACCATGAGTCCAAAGTTGACCCCTCCAGAGATGACAAATCTGAGTTCCATCATACTATGCCAAACATTTTCATTGGAAAGCTCTGGGATTTCAGTGTGTGACCTCTTTAGGCCAACTTCTGCATCAAGTAGTAGGAAAAATATGTATTCATTGTAGTCCCAGCTACAATGGGAGACTGAGGCAGGAGAATCAATTGAATCCGGGAGGCTGAGGTTGCAGTGAGCCGAGATCACGCCACTGCACTCCAGCCTAGCAACACAGCAAGACTCAGTCTCCAAAAAAAAAAAAAAAAAAAAAAAAATGTATTCATGGGGCACACTTCTGAAGTCATGTGACAGCAGTTATTAAGCCCCAATAGTATAGCAAGAGTATGTGCTTGGCAGTGTCTTGAATGGGCATGACTTACATTTGTGGTCTTTCATTCCATTTATTCCCATCAAGCCTGGGTAATTTCTGTGATAGTAAAGCCAACCTGAAGCAAGGGTGTGACTAGAATCAGGAATCAGCCTGAAGAACTTGGAAATTGAATCATCTAAATCTACCTGACTTATTCTGCTAGGTGAAATGGAAATGATTTCTTTTTATTGGGTTACTGTAACTGGAAGCTTAAGGTCTTTATCGTATCTCATGTCTTTAAAATGAAACTTGCCCAACTTTGGCTTCAGTGTTACACTCCTAAAATTCAGGAGGTGGAAACCTGTGACTGTACATAAAGATTATACATAAAAAATAGAATCTATCCACTGGAATTCTCCAAAGCTCCTCCTAACAGACTCATTTTGGCAAACATATTTTACCAAATGTGTGTGTGTGTGTGTGTGTGTGTGTGTGTGTGTACACTTTATATTTGCTTTGGGTCTGTTAAAATTGATTAAGCAGCAAGGCATGAAGTAAAGCTCATGGAGTTTTTTTTTAATAAGAAAGAAAAACTATATCCCAACTTGTGAATGTGTCCCTAAAATGCAGACAATATACTGAAGATGAGTTAACGTTAAACTTAGGGGAAATGTTTAAGCTTAGTAATAAACAAAGAGATCATTTGTAGCAAATAACGATCCAAGACTAGGAGAGTGCCACTACTTGCACACAGGGACCTAAGCAGTTCACTCACCCTTCTTGTATTAGAAGCAGAATCTCTTCTTTCCAGAGAGATTGGAAGTCTATCCACAAAGATACTAATGGAATCCTTAAAGCCAGCTAATGCTGTTTTATCTTCCATGCTAAGGATCTTGGGTCGCTCACAGAACTTGTTGGGGGCTCAGAAAACATCATTTCATAATATGCCCCTTTGTATTCAAACTGAGAGCATCTGGGAAGTAGCAAATGCAGGGAAGGGAAGGGCTTTCTCTGAGGCTCCTCCATCTAACTAAACTTTTGTAAATTTCTTCCCCACATATCTCATCAACTAAAGAAAATCAGTGTATATCACTGGAAGGATGACTGGAGTTGACACCACACCAGAGGCCAGGAGAACTTTGTCCTGGACAACTGTCTGTCCTTCAGGCCCATTCATCTCTCTTAAATTTATTTACTCTTCCCCTAACATTGCCTACACCTCTCCTATAAAGAGGAAGGGTGTTTGAGCTTCAACCATCTGGCCCTTGTTTGAGTCACATATTTTGTGTGACTTCCATGCACAAGTGCACATAATAAATATGTACAGCTTTTTTCCTGTTAATCTGTCTATTGTCAGTTTATTTCAGCAGACTCAGTTATTGAACCTTCAGAGGAAACGTTTGAACTTTCCAACAAACCTAAAACTCTCTTCATCCTCCTTCTCCCCTTCCCGCACCTTTTGTTAGTCTCCTTCATTCATACATTGAACAAATAAATGTTTTCCTCCCAAACCCAAATTCCCACTCTTTCTCTCCTTCTCAAAGACATTCCAATGATCATTTGTGTAAGATGACCAGAGAAATGGTTATCCAAACTAGCATGTTATAGATAGAACAAATGGTCAGCCAGACAGGATCCCAAAGCATTAGGCAATAAAACATGACTTCTATGAAAGCAGGAACTTACCCTCCTATGTATAACTACTTAACAATCAAGCTTCTCTACATCTTTAATCTGAAACTCACCTACCATTTCCCCTACCATCCTCTCAAAGACTGGAGAGGAGATTGTGTCAGCATTCTTCTTATTCTCCAGTGCTATGTACTGAAATCTTTTTTCTTTGAAACACGTTCCATGACTCTCTCTGTTCCTTTCTCTCTCTCTCTGTCTCTCTTTCTCTCTCTCTTCCTTACTCTCTTCTTTCCCCTCTACTGTATTTCTTTAACAAATTTTGCTGCTGTTTACTAAAGCTTCTTATATCTTGTTCAGTTTTTCTCTTCAGTTTTTGTATGATTTCAATATGCAAGCAGAAAATCTGTTCTATAGCATAACCTTTTCCTTAGCGTAATTGTTCTGTTTCTTCAAAACTCCCATGAGAGGGCAAGGGAAAGTGTGCTCATTGAGCATATTTTTCAGCTTAGTTTTGCACAAAGAAAGTTATGATTCCAAAGACCTTCATACATTTTGGATAGTCCCACATTGTTTTAGTCCAAGTTAGTGGTACTTTTACCTATGGAAGTCTCTAAATTGTTTTTAATAATTTTCCTGTGAATCTGATTAGCGTACATGTCATTTGACAAAATTCACACCATTGGCTACAGAAAAATAAAGATCAAGCTTCTAAAGAATGTAAGTTAGTTTTACTCAGAATTCTCACTGAGGATTAACCAGCAGGGCCTATGTAGCCCTAGAGCAGTTCCGTCAGACTGCTGCAGCCCAGTATTTTATCCCACTGCTCATATACAGGTAGAGAAGGTTCAGTATGTGTGAAATCACATTAAACTTGCTCAGAAGTTATACTGAGGCAGAATCATATCAAGGTTTGAGTGTGAGAGCACATCTGGTTATAGATTACAGAGACATAATCACGAACCCCTTGAGATGTTTTTTATTTGCAGGGAAAAGCAAGGACTAGAGTCATTTTTCTTTTAAGGAATATAGTGACTCAGGCCAGAGACATGGGGGGGCTGTGTGCTCTATCCTGTTTTGTGTTCAAAGCATTTCTGCAGAGAGTTGCACGTTGTTACATAGGCAGGCGCTTTGTAAAATCATGCTGGCAAGCAGAAATGAGTAAACATGGCTTCTTACATTTGCTCCTTTATCTTACAACACCCGTAATTCTTTTGAGACAGGCCCTGTTCTCTAGACTCAATCAGTGCTACTTTGGTTAGGTCAGGCTGCTGGGAGGCAAGACCCTTATGATTCCTAGCAGAATTTTGCAGGCTCAGAGGTATACCAGGGACCACTTTAATTCCTTCAGAGGTCTTAACTAGAGTTTTTTCAGCCACAAGCTTGATTTGATCATTTCCTTAATCCCATTACTTTGATAATTTTTTAACTGCCTCAACTAGATGAAGATGGTAAATAGCTTTATTTTTTCAACTGTGTAAGTCCTAGTTCCTCTCTATTCCCTCTATATTCCGCTTGCGAAGTGGCCAGTGTTTTGTCTGTCCTATCTATTTCATGTAACATTTTATCATCTGCAGCTAATAGAAGACAGTTGATCATTTTAATATTTTGTGTAGAAATCTTGCTCAAATCCAAAAAGTTTATTTAAAAACATTTTTCGTTTTTCCAGTTACCACAGGTGACAGTTTTACACATGTTTTGTCACTATTAATGGGACACAATCTTTCCAGTCTGCTATGGCAGTTCCCTTAGTTCTCTTCCAGCCTTTGCTAAGTTTCCTTGCCAATTTAAAGTCTGTGCTTGTCATCTGAATCAGAAGTTGGTGCCACATTCTTCAGGGGTTTGTTATGCCAGCATTCTGCTTCAGGATACCAAATTCCATATCAATTATTTATTGCCACAGTGTAGTGCTACATAACAAATCACCCCAAAACTTAGTGGTTAAAATGGAAACCATTTACTATTTCCCACAGATCTCTGGACAGCCTCGAACCCTTGCAAGCTATGAAAATGGCACTAACACATTTATTAAATAAAAAATTGTTAAAGTTAAATATTTCACTGAAACTCCAGAGGCATTCCTTAGGCTTTGTATAGTACATGGTTTAAATTTGTTCTGAGGAAATAAGGTCTCAACCTTGTCAGTAGTGATATTTTTTGGTACAATTCAAAGATTGTATGAAATATTTTCTGGATCTGACAAACTATGGAACATCCTGATAAAAATACATGTTTAATGTGACTTTATAACCACTTCAGATGCAAGATAGAAATGAAACTAGACAAGATTTTATATGAAAAAAATGCAAATTGATTTATTATAGATAAAATAGGTAATGAACTATTACCTATAGAGTTAGGCGAAATCACAGAAGGTGCCCAAACATGGAGAAAATCGCTTTGGCAAAAATTGAAATGTTTTGCTAGCCTTAGCTATTCATTATGAAGTTGTTTAGTACTAAATATGTTAGCAAAATTTACAAAAAAAAGAAAACACAAACAAACAGGCTGATCTAAGATGGGCTCTTGACTTTTGTAAAGTATATAATTTAATTTTTATTTTCAGAGTAAAAATACATTCAAACAATGCAGCAAAATGCTATTCCAATAAAATCTTTGGAATTTAAAGGAAAAGCAAAAACTTTTGTAATTTTGACTAGGAAGAAGAAGTTCATGTATAAGAATCTCAAAAACAACTTTGTGTGTGTGTGTGTGTGTGTGTGTGTGTGTGTGTGTGTGCGTGTGTGTGTGAGAGAGACAGGTCTCACTCTGTCACCAAGGCTGGAGTGGCGCAATCACGGCTCACTGCAGCTTCAAACTTGTGAGCTTAAGCAATCCTCCTGCCTCAGCCTCTGGAGTAGCTGGAACTACAGGAGCACACCACTGTGTCTGGCTACTATTTTTCTTTTGGTTTGTTGTTGTTATTGTTGTTGTTTTAGAGACAGAGTCTAGCTTGTTGCCCAGGCTGATCTCCAACTTCTGTTTTCAAGTGCTCCTCCCACCTTGGTCACCTTGGTCACTCAAAGTGCTGGGATTACAGGCATGAGCCACCATGCCTGGCCTCAAAAGCAAATTCTAATGAAAATATTTTCTGCCCAGTGTTTTTCAATGTAGAGTTTGACTGAGGAGACTTTTGAAAAACTTGAGGAATGTATCATTGTTTTTGGTTTGCTTTATAATATGCTAGTATTGAAAAACTCAGAAGATAAAAAATTAAGAAATACCATATATATATAAAATACTATATATATACACTATATATATAATACTATATATATTTATAGAGAGAGAGACAGAGAGAGAGAGAAAGAGAGAGACAGAGACAGACAGAGAGAGAGAGCTCTGAAAGAAAGTGGAATTCATACATTATAAGAAAATTTAAACTAGTTTTAAGAATCTGTGATAGCGATTTGTCGTAACTGATCACGTTCGAATGTTAACATGGTATGAAACATTTTTAGTTCATTTCTGAATCTAAGTATTGCTTTAAGAACTTTTATTGACAATTTTAATAGCTACTGCCTCAAAAGAATAGTTTTTCCAGCTTAAAATAAATAAAAACATTATTTAATGAAAACTCAAGATTATCTTCTCATTAGCTTCATTAGAATGCAGATTATGTGAAAATTTTGATTACAACAATGATATGTGATTTTGCTGAAATAAAGGAAAGCAAATTTCACAAAATATGTAAGACAATTTGTCTTTATATTACCATTTATCCAAAATTGCTGATCCTTCAGCAGAACACTCAGATGTATAACCATAATTGTTACAGGCATCTCTATAACCATAGATGTATACATGACTTTCTACTTTGTATTAGAAAGGTATATTTCTATTTACATTATGAAGCTACATTTATTATATTTTCAGTTATATGAAAATATAGCTTTGTAGGTATTTTTTACATACATACAATATACAAATTTTGTTAGGGTTGGGTAGGAGCTAGAGATAAAGGTATTGGAGTCATCACTTGGATTCATAGATATGGATGAGCCATAAAACTAATGGGGTCCTTAAAAATTATATAGTATAACCACTTCCTCTTAGATATTATGCCAGATGGTTTAACAGTAAAAAGAAGGCCTATCATGACTAACTTCATTTTGCTCCTAACCCCATCACTGCAGTCATTTCTTTTAGGTTAACTGCTTTTGCTTATCTCTGCATGTAGGCAAAGCTAACTATGAGAGGTATTTCATTTATAGTTTAAAGCAAGAATAATAATAGTTTCTTTCCCAGAACTAACTCCCTGAGGAGATAAGAGAGGATGCATGTGACTAACAATGTTATGCTAAAGATTTATAGGAACATTGTGACCTGACTTACATCATCCAAAGCCAACTGATTGAGAAGAAAGAAGATTCAGAACCTCCTCGGACCCTCGTTGCCACCCAGATGTCTGTGGTCATCGGTCTATTGATCTCAATCCCTTCCCTCTTCCCCTAAGATAAAAGGAAAATAAAATTCCTGAAATTCATATTTACTTAAGATATTGCTTTAGGACACTAGTCTGCCATCTTCTCGGTTTGCTGGCTCTCCAAATAAAGTTACTTTCCTTGCCCCAACACCTTGTCTCTGGATGTATTGGCTGTCATGTGGTGTATTCGTTCATTCTCACATTGCTATAAAGAACTACCTGAGACTGGGTAATTTATGAAGAAAAGAAGTTTAACTGACTCACAGTTTCTGCATGGCTGGGGAGGCCTCAGGAAACTTACAATCACAATGGAAGGCATAGGGAAAGTAAGCACATCTTCACATGGCTGGCAGGAGAGTGAGAGCAAAGGGGAAAATGCTATACATTTTTGAACAACGAGGTCTCATGAGAACTGACTATCACGAGAACAGCAAGGGGGAAGGAAATCTGCCCCCGTGACCCAATCACCTCCACCAGATCCCTCCCCAAACACTGGGGATTACAATTCAATAAGAGATTTGGATGGGGGCATAGAGCCAAACCACATGATGCAGTGAGTGAGTATGAGCATTGGACTTGGTTACTATGGCATTATTGTCCTGTTCAAAATGATCACAACTTGTTTGAATCACAGCTAAGGCTAGAATTTCTAGTTTTTTCTGTATAATGTTTGAATATAGGTTCTAGATTTTGTAACTTAAAATTATTGAAATTAAAAGAAGGATACTCAATTAATATTTAAATTGCAAGAACAGAATGCCTTAGATTTGTTATTAAAATATTTTTTCATGAAAAATTGAAACCTCAACAAATATGCCTTCAGGTGTGTGTGTGTGTGTGTGTGTGTGTGTAATGCCCGTGCTCCAAGGTATTTTATATCTTAAACATTTTAAGATTGAAAATTATTTCTTGTATTTGATATCTGATTAACATTTTCTGAAATTAAAGTGCAGCTGACCCTTAAACAACATGAGTTTGAACCATATGGATCTACTTACACATGAATTTTTTTCTTTCTTTTTTATTTTTGAATTTTATTCAATTGAACTCAGATCAAAAATACATTATTGGGGTGATGCAAAACACATGAAAATAGAAGGCCAACTTTTTGTGTACACAGATTCTGCAGGGCTGACTGTGACACCTGAGGATGTGTGGATTTTGGTATACTGTGGGGTGGGGTCTTAGAACCAATCCCCCACATATTGAGGGATGACTATAAGTTATTTCCAAAAAACAAATTTAATAGGAAACCACTGAACTCATTGAAAGCTTATAAGTATGCATCAAAGGGAGTTAACACCTGCGCTTAAGGGAACAAAGAGGTTTTATTCAATACACAGCAAATTTCCCTGCAAGCCAAGAAACCACTCTTCACCTCTGGTTGCCAGTATGCTCTGAGTTTGCTTGGCAGAACAAGGACAAACCTCATAGACACACAGGCAAGTTGGGCAGTCTTGAGAAGGGTTTTCAGGGGCCACACTGAATCATACTGGGTTGTTAGGGAGACTGGCCCAGGCAAGTCCATTCCAAGGAGTGAGAACCAATGGGGGACAAGCAGCAGAGCCAAATGACAGCACCAAGGGAGCAACATCAGCCTCAGATTTAACGGGCAAGCATACAATCGCAGGCAAGAGCGTAGGCCAGATTTCAGGAATCAAGAACAGGCACAGACCAGAATATGAAGGACCAACAGACAGGAAGAAGTGATAGGATCAACTCCAGGGTACATGGACACAATCTAATTTGGTGCTGGCCACATAAAGCCAGAGATGGTCAGATCAGCTGAGTTCATGGCACAGGGCATGGTCAGACAGTAGAAACGTAAAAACGAGAAAAAAAAATGTAATGACCAACTTCTTTTTTAAAAATCAGGTCTCTAAATATACCTGAAAAAAGATCGAGTTGGCAGCCATACGTGCCATCTCTATCTCACAACACCCCCAAAAAGAAACATTTTAAATAGCCATTTGTGAAATTAAATTCTTCATAAATTAATTTTGCCAAGTTGGATCCTTTCCCTGACTGTATCCAGAGCATATGTGCAGAAACCTCAAATGCCCTTTCTCTTGTCTGAGAAAGTTCTTGGAATTTGTTCTCTTATATTGGCCTGGACACAAGAACACTTAAAAATAAATTCTCAATTAAAGATTATAAAAGACAATCTAGAAGATTTCACAACATTTTTCTTGATAACAAGTAAAGAACATTTCCTTGATAACGAGTAAAGAAATTCAAATGTTTGACCAGAGGGAAATCAGGATGAAAATGTCAAGTTCACTACTCCAGAGACACGCCAAAATGGAATAAGATTTTCTTTTGCCTCAGGTAAAATTGTGAAATTGTGTACAATTCCATGATTATTCATTTTTCTCTTACTATTAGCAGAGTCAAAATATAAAACAAACTATTGATGAACTACTACTACAAGTCATTTTCTCCCTTTGCTTTGTTGCTAAAAGTTCTCAATTTTATTTTTTATATTTAATTACTATAGTTTCTCAATCCAAATATTTCCAGGATTTTACACTTTAATTTTTCTTAAACCAAGGTCTCTCTTACAATCAACATGTATATTTATTGGAAATAGTGTCTTTCTTCAGAGGCTGTTATTAATTTCAATATGCCACTCAGAAATGAATGAAGAAATTATAACATTAAAAATTACAATAATCTTATAAGAAAAGGAATTCAATGAGACATATCCAGATTAGTTAACAAATTCTAAATTTTAATATAGAGATTCCTTTGATGTACATATTTTAATTTAACAATAAAGAAGGTAGATTGAGTACATATATTTACTTTATTTGCCTCTCTGGTTTCCATTAAAATCATAGCAAAGAGCTGCCTAAAAAAGCATATCAACCAAAGACAAAGGGAAAAGGAAAGAAAATGACAGTCGCAAAATTTTGGAAGCTGTAAGATGAATGAGTGATACTGACTTAGCAGAAGCACAGCTAAATTCTGAAAGTTAAATCTCAAGGCTGGGCAGAAGAAACAAGTAAATATTTGAATTCACACTGCAAACCCTTAAATGCATAGGAATTGAGGATATTGGACAGCTCCAGATATAAAGAAGATAGGACAAAAACTGGGAGATTGGTTGAAGTCTCTTCATGTTAGACGCCAGGTCCATGCAGCTAAACAATTGTCCTCTCCTGCTGGGGGCTAGAGGTTCATTCTCTGGAGTGTAAAATAGAGGATCTCTGGGCTGGTAGACAGCAGGCACAGATCGAGGTAAGGAATCACATCCATTCCTGCCACTTCCCTCTAAAAAAAGATAAAAATATTGATACCAGGACTTCCCCCAATGAAATGGCCCAGACAAAATATCAATCAGTAAAGCCATCAACCAACTACTCTCCATTTTTAGTGTCCTGTTCTTAACTATGAGAAAACAACCAAGGATCAGAAAGCATCAAAGAAAGAGACAAAAACAAATAGATAAAAGCAGCTTTTAAGCAACAGAGACTATTCAAGTACAAGAAAACTTTAAAAAAGAAAGAAAAACAAGCAAACAAAAAATGATTACTAATGTCCTAGTATAGACAAGAAGAGAAATTGCACACATTTTAGAAAAGATGAAAAGAACAAAATGCCCTTAATAAAAGTGTTGAAGATTAAAACTATGACAAGAATGAGAAAAATAATGTTTGCAAATTTTTCCAGAAATTAAAATTTAAAAATTAAGAGCTGGAAAATAAAAGAAAAAAAGAAGTGAGAGAATTAGAAGATTATTAGCCCAAGAGTTCTGGCCTCTAAATAACAGAAACTTGAAAAAGAAAAAAAAAAAAAGAAAAACTATCACTGCCAAAACAATTCGATACAATCTCTAAGAACTGAAAGATATGAATTTTTCACAATGAAAGGGTTGACTTACAATGAATGAAATAACCACCATAAACTTTCAGGACACTGAAAAACAGAAATGAAATCCTAAGAGCTTTCAAAAATGTTTTTAAAAGTCCCATACTGTTCCGGTCATTAGTGTCATGCAACAAATTCTCCCAACACTTAGTGGGTTAATAAAACAATTTTATTATGCTCTTGGGTTCTGTGGGTCAGTAATTTAGGCAGAGCACAGTAGGAATGGCTTATTTATTCTCCACAATCTGTATGACTTCAGCTGGGAAGACAACTAGAGATGATGGACAGATGGCTCAAATCATCTGAAGTCTCATTCACTCATATATTTAGCATTTGATGCTGGCTGTCAGCTCGAACCTTAGCTGGGGCTGTTGACAGAGGAACCCCATGAGGCCTATCTGCCCTGAGTTTCCTTAGAACATAATGTTTAGGGTAGTCAGACTTCTTATATTCCCACTTGGGGTTCCACAAACAAGTGTCCCCATGAACAAGGCAAAAGGCATACTGCTTCTTCTAAACTAGCCTCAAAATTACCCCAACATCACTTCCATTATAAGGTATTGGATATAAGCAAATCACTGGCCATGCAGATTCAAAGGGAAGGTACACAGATCTCAATGGGAGAGTAGAAAGGTCACATTGTAGAAGAGCATGTGAGACAAAGATATTTTGCAACCATTTTTGGAAATACAATCTTCCGCACCACAAACATATAAAATTAGAATGACTTCAGGTTGCTCAAACAGTAAAACTGGAAGTTGTATAATGAGGAATTGATGCCATTAAAATATGAAGGAAAATACATTTAAACCTAGAATTCTATTTGCAAGCTAACTGTGAATAACATGCCGGTGGATTATCTACATTTTCAGACATGCAACATCTGGAGCATTTGTCTCCCAGGCACTCTTTCTCATAAAGTTACTGAAGGATTTGCTCCAAGATGAAGTCTTAAACCAAGAAAGAAGAATATCTGCGCTCTAGAAACCAGAGTACTCCATACAATGCAGCGGCAAAGAACATCTCTGAAAAAAGAAAACCAGAGTCCAATGACAACTATGCACCAGGTGCAGTAAGCCTCCAGTCCGGGCTCTAGGAGACGCTGTTTCACAAACATGAGATTGATAGAATACATGATGTCTATACTGAGAGAAGACCTAGACAATTGGAAACAGTTTAGTTTTGAATAGCATGTGCGTGTGTGTGTGTGTGTATATATATATGTGTGTGTGTATATATATACACACACACACATATACATATATATATGGAAAACTAAGGAGAGGAGTCAAAAGTAAGATTAATTACTAACTTCAGGAAGAACATAATAGTGCAAGAACATAATCACTGGCTATGGCATTGCTCAGCTGCAAGTAGCATTTACATCCTGATGAACATATTTAATAAAATGAATGTTGTTCTAATGAAAACTATTAAAAAGGATGGAGTGGATCTGGGAAGCTTGCATGTGTGGGAGGGTATAGTTGTGAAAGGGAACTAAATCCTTATTTTTCATGGTAGAAAGTGAATAGAAAATGTCTAAAACTGAAAAATCCTGAAGAAGTAATATTAACATATTATTTAGAAATATGGAGAAAAGAATTAATTTAAATAATGTAAAGAGGCTATACTTATAGAATGGGGAAGAGGGACACAGAGGACTTTCACTTTAATCATCAGGCTTGTACAAACAATTTATGTGCATGTAATGTTGCCAAAAATAAACATACGCCAGGCGTGATGGCTTACTTTGGGAAGCCAAGGAGGGATTTGAGGTCAGGAGTTCAAGACCAGGCTGGGCAACATAGTGAGGCGTCATCTCTACTGAATATTTAAAAAAAAAAAATTAGCCAGGCATGGTGGTGGACCCCTGTAGTCCCAGCTACTCAGGAGGCTGAGGTGGGAGGATCGCTCGGGTCCTGGGGGTCAAGGCTATAGTGAGTCATAATTACACCACTGCACTCCAGTCAAGGCAACAGAGCAAAACCCTGTCTCAAAAAGTAAATAAACATAACATAAATAGTAAATAAGAAGCATAGAAATTTGTCAGTTGCTCTTGTTGGTGGGATGGTGATGGTGTTTTGGTGGTTTAGACAATGCTGTATTTTGGTAGGAGAGGGTTTTCATAATAGTCTCACTGCAAACTAATATCACCCCCTGAGCCTTGCCCACAGAGATTTTTGCTTAATGGTCCAGAGTGAGACCTGGTCATAGGTCTGTTTTTGATGCTCCCTGGTTGAGAACCACTGCACTAAAACTGGGATCAGCAATAGCTTTCTGTACAGAGCTAGGTAACAATTATGCTAGGCTTTTGGTTTTTTGTTTGCTTGTTTGTTTTTTGGCCACATATGGTCTCTAATGTTTTGTTTCGTTTTGATTTGATTTGTTTTGTTTTACAACCCTTTAAAAATGTAAAAACCAGACTAAGCTCATCTGCTGTGAGCAACGTTTGGATAGGGAGCAGTAATTTGTTAACCCCTGCATTACAGATTCCTAACCAGTTACCCTTCAACACCCTTTTGCTTCTTCCTGATTCAGGACAATTTCAATTAAACAAATATTCACCACATGTTTATTTTCTTTCCATTCAAAAATTTTATCAAATTGACAAATGATTTTTAAAGTACAAATTCAAGGACAAAGGTGAGAAAGGTGAGGAGATGACAGCAGATGAGGAATGTCAATAAATAACTGGAAAATACAAATAAATAACAAACAGCTGGAAGGGTGGTTCTCGACAAAGCAAAGTTCAGGAATGCTAAAGTGCAGACACCTGCAGAGGGATTGCAGCTGTGAATGGAGCCAATTTTCCCTACGGGAACTTAGAAAGCTTCAGGACTTGATGGTCAAAGGCACCACAGAAATTGGGCTAAACCATAAGACCAAAAACAAGGGAAGTGATAGAAAGCCTATTATTTAGCAGTCAGAGCAAAGGCCTTGCTTCATCCTCCAAAGCTGCAAGGCAGAGGATTATAGAATGCTTCACTGTGAAACTGAGCAGCTCAAGAGAAAAATCCCTTAGTATCTTCTACATGAGAAGGGCACCTTGCTGCCTTATTATCCTACAGTGAATTCTGCCAGTCAAACTGCACTCAGCGATTCCATTTGCTTCTCGGGGCCTCCTGCTAACTGCAAGTGGGGAGTCAAGCATTGCCAGGTGTTTGAGAAAAGTCTCTAATGTAAAAAACAGGCCCAAAATAATAGAAAATCAAGCCCAGAAAAAAAGAGAATAAGCAAGGAGCACAAAAAATCTTTCAAAAGTATATAACTAATATCCTCAAAAAGATTAAAGGATATATTACAGTCATGAGCAATAACAAAAGGCTATTAAGGAATAGGCCAATGCAGATATCCAGGCCTGCATGACTCAGCAAGTTTGGCACGCAGGTGCACACCTCCACTTTTTATATAACCTATTTGTGTAAGTTCATACTTGGCTCTGAGCCACTATTGTCTGTAAAAGGTATAATTGCCCTGCTGACACTGTGCACGGGGACTTGGCTCAACTCAACTAGACATGGCTTTTGTTCAGGCACTGGTACCCAGAGAAAGAGAGAGAGCGAACCAAAGCTGTTCATCTTGCATGTGAACAGAGGGAGCCAGGACACAGCTTGGCATGGCACGGCATGCCACAACACTGCTCGTGCTCATGCCAAGAGAGAAAAAGAGTTAAGCTGCTGACCCAGAAGGCAAGGGAGAGCCAGCTATGCCGCTGCAGGCGTGGGGGTGGTAGAAGCCACAGAGCTGGAGCAGACACCCAAGATAAAGGTGAACAGTGTGAGAGAGCTAATGTGGCTAAGCTGCTGATGAAAAAGCTGCCGAATAAAACTACATTTCACCCGCCTATGGCCCCCTGAGTGTTCTTTCTGCCCATCGACCCACTCCTCCCCTCGGACCGCAGCATAGGCTGAACCCAGACCCCTGAACCTAACATTTACTTACTGCAGGAAAACCCAAATGATAATCATGAACTTACTAAGTCCTTGACTAAGGAGAGAATTCTTACAAATATTCATGATGTAAAATTTAGTCTTAATTAAACCAAAATTCTGATATAATTATATTGAAAAATTGACTAGGGGAATTAGTAGGAGAGACTTTATAAAAGAGCTGTATCATTTTTTGAACAAAAATATCAATAGATGATGTCTAGAATTGGTGAAGATAAAGCACATTTTGAAAGATGAGCACATTGTCTTGAAATACAGCGGTAATGTCAGAAAAAAAAGCTAAAATTGTATGACCTCTAGACAGCAGATGAGGAAAGTACAAAAATAAAACATACTATTTTAACAAAAGTATATAAAACAAATTACAAATCATCAACAATAACTTCAGGCATTTCCTCCTTGAAAGGACGTAATCTAACAGGATTACAGTATAGTTTTAAGAACCCAAACCAGAAATTATAAGAAGTTTTCCTTATGTAAATTCTTACTATAAACATTTCTGAGTTTATTTTATTTTTATAGTAAGTATTCAAGTTATATTGTTAGTGGAAAAACAAGGAAATAACTGTATCCACAGCAGAATATAAATTTTAAGAAAAATACACACGCATATATATTTATACAAAGGGTATCCCTGCAAGGATGTAGCTGACGTTGAGCAGAGTCGATGCCTGTGAGGAAGAGGACTAGAATACAGAGGTCAGAAATGAGAGGAAGACTTGCTTATCCCTATATACTTCTGTGTATTGTCTTACTTTAAAGTATCCTTATGGATGAATTCTACTTACGTTAAAGTAAGTGAGATTTTTGTTACAGTGAGAAAATATAGTAAAAAAATTACTATATGTGTCTTATGTCCAAAATAATATATAAAGAAAATGAGTATTTGTGTGCATTTTATAGTTCTGACATAAGATATACAGGAAGAAAATCATTTGCGGCCTGGATATATAAAATAATGGATTTATTTTGAAATGATTTGAATTAGTGCCTGTGTGATATCCAGAACCTGGAGTACCTGTAAGTCATTTGGGCTGGAGATAGAGCAAGTGCTGTAAAAGCCACTGAATAAATAAGATCACCTGGGAAACTTTTAAAGCGTGAATGAGAAGAGAAGGGAGTTGGGTGTGAAAGCAACAGTAATTTAAGAAACAACTTAGGAAAAGAGATTAAAATGAAGCCAAATAATCTGTTAAGACCATTGGTCATGCTACCTGCCGCATACACAATCCTTTCTAAGGAAAGCTGCTTTGCTTAAGGGACAGTTACAAGTGGCCATGCTTAGCTTGCTTTGACCCCCATTTCCTCCACAGCGGATTGGTCCAGCATGGGCCCCAGACATCCATCTATCTATCTATCTATCTATCTATCTATCTATCTATCTATCTATCTATCTATCTATCTATCTATTCATCCACACATATACATGTATATGTATTTATGTATCGTACTTTCTGTATGTCCTTGAGAGATGGAGGAAACGATGATGAATTTCAGAAGACATGAGGAGGTATTAGTAAGATGAAATAATAAAAAATAGAGATAATACAAAGAAAAAAACTAGAACATATGCAGAGAGAGAGAAGCCAATTTATCAAAAAGGACAATATAAAATTAGAAATATCAGCCTCCTAAAAGAATAGTGTCAACTTTAAAGTACAATTATGAGCAAATCTCTAAAAGTACTTTGTTCACTCAGTAATGTGTTTAAATCTTGTCTATATGACTATAAGAAAACTGAATTTATGGCCTAGCAAATTAAACAAAGAACTTTAGCGTGCTAGCTAACCTCACTGACATCAAATTCTAAAATATGATTATTTTGACATGACATCTTTGTATCATAACAGATCTTACTACTTTGTTAGCCTCCCACATAATGTAAAGATATACTGTCTTAAAGTCATTCTACTTTGCACATCTGACTTTCTGGCAGGAGGTTTGTAAAATAGGTTTTAGATAATTGTGGACAGTCAAAAACATGACTGATGTAGGAGAAACTGATAGTTTATGAATCTTACTGCTAATCATGTCAGATGTAATGAACTTAATTAAACTACAGGTGTTTTGAGGGTATTTTAAGGTTTTTTTTTTTTTTTTAACCTCAAACAGAATCATTTGTTCCATACACACTATACAAACTTCAGCATGATTTCCACTATCTGGAACTGAACTCCCTCTGATGTCTCCCCTCTGCAGCTGTTCAAATAATTTCTTCTGTAGCCTTCACACTTAAAATGTGGATGGTTGTTCAGGGTTCAACAGTGAAAAACTGAGGAGATCCTCAGAGAGCAACAGAATTACCAGTGGATCTCCACTGTGGCTCTGAAAGTTCCTTTTGCCATGCAAGGTACCATATTGGCAGATTGCAGGGATTAATTTGTGTGCATTTTTGTGGGCGACTAGGCTTGTGAGGATGTAAAGCAACAGAAATTCTTGGACACTGCTGGTGGGTGTATAAACTAGTAAACACTTTGGAAAACTGCTAACATCCACAAAGCCAAAGAAATATATACCCTCTGACCCAGCAATACCATTGTAGGCATAGAGCCAACAGAAGTACATAGATATATGTGTACCAGAGATATGAACAAGACTGTTCACATCACTGCTATTTATAATAGTCCTAAATTGTTAACTTCTCACAGGCTATCAAAAGTAGAATGAATAACTACACTGTGGCTTAGTTACACAATGCAGTACAACACACTAACGGGAATAAATGATCTGCAAATATACACAATAATATGGATACATCTCAAAAAATAATGTTAAGCAAAAGAAGCTGGACATCAGAGTACATACTGTATTATTCCATTCATAAAAAGTACAATGCAGGCAAAATTAATGCATTATCTTAGAAATTCAGATAAACATACCCTTCGGTGAGGGTAACCAGAAGAGAATAACATAGCTCAGAAGAATTGGTAATGTTCTGTTTTTCGATCATGTTCAATTTTTGAAAATTAACTGAGCTGTATACTTATGATATATATGCTGTTCTGTGTTTATTTCATACTTCTATTAAAAACTTAAATTATGCTACTTAGTTGTGATGGGTGGGATTTCTTTATGACAATTAATTGAGGGATAGGCTTCTGACTTGTTCATTGATTTAGAAAGTCTTCTTTCACTTCCCGCCACAAAATGACACCACTGACACCCAGCTAAGGGGATAAAAAACTTATTTAGGTTACTTAGGCTGGGACTAAGGCCAGTTCTGTCAGAAGCCTCTCACTACAAATTCCCTCCCTGCACCCCTTCTTTCTTAGATGAATGGATGGATGAACAGACAGACGAATGACAGACACACACAGAGATGATTGATAGATAGACAGATAGATAGATAGATAGATAATAGATAGATAGATGATAGATATAGATAGAAGATAGATAGATAGATGGATAGATAGATGATAGATATAGATAGATAGATAGATAGATAGATAGATAGATAGATAGATAGATAGATAGATAGATAGATAGATAGATGTTGTTGAAATAATGCTGGGTGAAAGGATTACAGCCTAAGAATAATCATCAAGGATCACTCTTCATTATTTGTTGAGAGAACAACTAGCTGGGTGTTGGAGGTGGGGGTGGTTGGATTACAGATTCATGTTGACACAATGAGTTTCAAGTGACTATGACACATTTTTTCTGCATCTCCATCTCTTAACTGTAAAAATAGGGAAACTATGTACTCTGCTTACCATCCTGAGTTTGGGAAGGAGATGAATATATAAACATATTTTAAGCCAAGAAGTGTTAAAAGATCCTTAAGTAGAAACAATGCTCCACTTCTCTGATTTTTCTAAGCACCAGTTTCTTGTTCCACCCTTAACACACAAACACTCAGGTGGAGTGAATTCACTTATCTGATGAATTTAAAACAAGGAAGAGGGCAGGCATAGCTAGCTCCTCTCTTCCCCTTCCTTTAAAGAGCGGCTACCTGGAAGTTCACATCTGTGTCTGGTCTTCTCCCGGGTTACAGGATGAAGCCTCCACGTGGGAAGCAAAGCTTTTGTCTGGACTGCTGTGACTTATGACTCTTCTGTAGTCATGTGTAACATATGGACTCCACTGGAAAAAAGCAAGGATTAAAGTAAGTCCCTAATTCTAGGGATCTGTATTTGCAGGTCTAGCCTTACCAAAATCTAAGCCCCTTTCCAACAGCAATGAAGCTGATATTTTGATCTCCATTTGCCAGAAATTTTTGTTCCTTTTCCAATGTTTTCAAGAACACAGACAAGAAAAAAAGCTGGCTCTTTATTGTGCCTCTTCAAATGCCCACAGAAACTGAAGTATTATTGTTATTGGGATGTGTTTCTGTTTGCTGGAGTAACAGTTCTCACAATGCATGTTTTGTTCTAAAACCTTTTCTTTTTCCCTGAGCCCTTGCTGCCTGTGAAACAATTATCATGGTTTTAAGGGTCCAAGATTTAACTCATATTCTTTATGTGGCTTGTAAATTCAACTCAACGTTGTTCTGTGAGACTACTACATGCCAGACACTTTGCTAGACTTGGGGGTTGAAAGAGTAATTTTCTTAAAGCAGTATTGTCTCTTGGACATTTTAAATTAAATTTCTTTATGGAAACTCTGTTCAGGGTCTGATGTCAGCAGTGTTAATGGAAAAACAGCATCAAAGTTCTGGTGATTGTGTTTGTTTAAATATTGGAACTAGATACTCTTTTTCTCACTTTTATATTCCAATGAGTAATCCGAAGACTTACATTTCTCATTCTACTTAAGCTGTGGTCTTATGTTTCCTCTACTATTACTTGGCTGTGAAGTGAGATATTTAACCATTTAAACCATTATAATGTCCTCATTTAAGTGAGAGAGAATTAAAAACCAAATGAAACAAGCACAGACCCACAAATAATCCAGGTCTTTCTTGTTATAAAAAGGGCAACAGCCTTTTTAAGCTTTTAGTTAATAATTAAATAAATATATTAAAGAAACAATAATGAGTGAGCAATAATGAACTTCTATGGTCTTTGTGTTTCTGGTGTTATGGTGGTCCCAGGAGCGACCCATCACAATTGTAAGAAACCTCTAAGAATATAAAATATGTTTATCAGTCAAGTCTCAGAATGAGACTTTGACTCGGCATCTGACAATTAGTAGGTCCTTCTGGAGATCCATAACTAAATGTGAACTTTGGCAACTATTAAGAATCCCACAATTTCCATCGCTGCCAAGTCGTGGACCCAGGAAAAGTGAGGAGTGAATAATAGTCAGAGGACTCTGAAACTGAGGGGGCAGGAGGGCTCATGAGAGGGATCCTAGCTGCTGTGACGACTTCAAATCTTTTGGCCTAGCTAAACTACATCTTGGGGAACAGAAAGAATGTATGTCTATAATTACTGAACCACTGTGGGTACTTATTGGGAAACCATGGAAAACAGGAGAGATTCCAGGAGACTGAAGGATGGAAAATGTTACTCCAATTTTTAGAAGGGAAAGAAGGTAGATTTATTGAATTACAGATCAGAGAGCTTGACAAAAATCCTACAAGAGATTAGTTTTTAAGAGTCCATGAACACTTAGAAGAGGAAACAGTGATGACTAAAGTTAGAATGGCTTTGTCAGTAACAGGCCATTACAGATTAACTTCACTGCTTGATTTTTGACAGTGTGGCTAAACTGGTGTATGAAGAAGGCATAGTATAAACCCCATTTCAGCTAATAATCAAGTGTTTCATCATAGCATCATGTACATGATGGGGAAAAATGAACTAGATGGTAGAACAATTCGCTTTGCATGATTGAATGATGTCTCCATCTAAAGGGTGCAGACTTGCCTAGTGACAAGCTATAGTTCTCTCTTCTTGGCCTCAACCTCATCAATATTTCTCTATAATTTTGACAAAAAATCAATAGCTTGTTATTCTCTTCAGACTTCAGGGGAAAGTCACAAATCTTTGAGCATCTTCTATCTTTGAGAGACAGTAACCCAAGCTGATTCTTTACTACCTATGTTGCTATTACACAGTGCTATATGTATTGAGTAAATCCTACACTCCTGCTCTAGCCACAACTGATTGGCCAAAGTAACAATGCAGGACCAAAGCAAATACTAATGGACTCAACTTTAGAGAGGCAGAAAAACTGCCTTTGAAATGGCTTACCCAAAAATTTTTCCCTCAGGGTCCCCCCATATTAAATCCTTGCAAATCATCCCAAGCAAATATTGTTATTGGAAAGAATAAATGTTAGAATAAAGAAAAAGCTTAAATTCTGTAGTTTGGGGATTTCACTCTTATTGGGCCGGCTGTTTTAAAAGCAACAGGACCTAGAATAATCGTTCTTTCTATACCCATCAGCCAAGGTAATTTGCCTGTGTCTTTCTGGTATTAAAAGGACTGGCTTATCACCTGCATATCAAATTTAAGAATCAAATGATGCTAGAAGTAGTTCACATAGTTAATGCGATGTACTACAGAATTAAGACTTAAAAATATCAACATATTAAATTAATGGACCAAATTGAACAAAATGAGCTTTAAAGGGGAAAGTAAAGAGAAAACAAAATATTTTTAACCTCTAGTCAAATCTGGTACTTTAGATTCAGCACTTTTTGGTGAACATTTTGTTGCTAACCTTGGTTAACAGTAACTGAGGTTAAGCTTTACATTAGAATCAGGACAGATTTACAACGCTAATGAAACTTAAGCTTCAGGACCCCTTCCTTGCATGGACCCTTTTCAAAGCTGTCATGTAGGGCCACAGTGATAAGGTTGCCAAATAAAATACAGGATGCTCAATTAAGTTTTAATTTCAGATAAACAATGAATAACATTTTCACTTAAGTAGGTCCCAAATAACAGATGCAACCTACATTTTTATTTGCTAAATAAACTCTACATAGGAAAGAATCATCGACATCAGACTGAGGGTCACCCTCTCTGCCCTCGTGGTGGTCTTAGATCTGTAGGTGGAGTGGAGAGGCTGCCAGTCCTACCTTCACATCCACCCAGCCTAAGTGACAACCTTGTCCCAGGTGATCTCTTGGAGTACCCAGACTTTGAATCCAAAGAGAAAGCCACAAATGAGATTTTTCCCTGCTTCCTGCTCAGAAGTCAGTGTTAGACTTCATGGCGTTTCACCACCACCTCCCATCCCCTCAATCCCTCCAGGACTAGTAGCCAGAGTAGGACAGGACACAGCGGCAGCTAGGACTTTGCCAACCTAGAAACTGCAGCTATCAAAGAATATGAAGACTGAGATCAAGGGACTGTAAACATTTGAAAGTCTGCCCCTGAAAGCAGTGCCATCTCAGCAAGAAGCTGCAGCTGCAGCTCCACGTACAAGATTACAAATAAGAAACTGTGAAGTTGAAAGAAACTGCAAAACCAATTTCAAAAATGAATTTTGCTCTATCATTCTAGAGGAGAGACTTGATTATTTTTCTATTATCTTTATTGAAAATACAAGACTTGTGACAGAATGAAGCAAGCAAAGAAAATGCAGCCCAAAAAAGGTAATTTAGAAGCGTGTAAGCAAATAATTAGAATCAAAAGATGTCCTGATTTGCACTATTTGTAATACTTACCATACTTTATATATGTGTAATTTATTGTAAATTCTAATTCTAAGTATGAACTTTTATACCTAATCTTAAATAAAATTTTAACTTTTATTTTCGATTCAGAGCATACATGTGCAGGTTTGTTACATGAGTATATATAGTGATGGTTTAGGGTGCGATTGATCCCTTCACCTAGGTAGTGAGAATAGTACCCAATAGTTAGATTTTCAACCTTCCCCCTTCTCGTAGTCCCAGTGCCTATTTTTGCCATCTTCATGTCCATGAGTATCCAATGTTTAGTTCCCACTTATAAGTGAGAAGTATATTATTTGGTTTTCTGTTTCTGCATTAATTCACATAGGATAATGGCCTCCAGCTGCAGCCACATTGCTGCAAAGTACGTGATTTTCTTTTTTTTTTTTTTTTTTTTGGTGGGGGTGGGGGAGGTTATTACAGCCAAATGTTATCTTCAATAAGTTTCTGTGGCCTACATTATAATATCTCTACTAGGAACAAAATAAGGGATGATAACTGGATTTAATAGTTATTGTTTTGCACTGTGTCAGATGTTGTTACCATTGGAGTTACATTTCCTCATTTACTTCTCTGAAAAACCTTTAGAGATAGTATCATCTTTAATTTTACAGATGAGAAAACTGAAATGCAGATAGCTTTTTTTTTTTTTTTAATTGCCAAAGATCACACCCATAGAAACTGGGAAAGCTGTATTGGATCCCTCATCAGTCTGACTCTAACGTTCTTGCATACTTGTAACTACTGTGACAGAACAGTTGGATGGCACTACATTTTTCATGCATCCAGTGAACATGATTCTGTAGTTTCCTCTAGATTCCTATAACCCTGTCCAAACCTTATGTATATACGCTTTAAGTTCTGGGTACATGGGCAGAACCTGCATGTTTATTACATAGGTAAACACATGCCATTGTGGCTTGTGTTTACATTAGGTATTTCTTTTAATGCTACCCTCCCCCAGCTCCCCACCCCACAACAGGCCCCCGTGTGTGATGGCCCCGTCCCCACCCATGTCCATGTTTTCTCATTGTTCAACTCCCATTTATGAGTGAGAACATGTGGTGTTTGGTGTTCTGTTCTTAGTTTGCTGAGAATGATGGTTTCCAGCTTCATCCATGTCCCTGAAAAGGACATAAACTCATCTATTTTTATGATTGCATAGCATTCCATGGTGTATATGTGCCAATTTTCTTTATCCAGTCTATCATTGATGGGCATTTGGGTTGGTTCCAAGTCTTTGCTATTGTGAACAGTGCTGTAATAAACATACATATGCATGTGTCTTTATAGTAGAATGATTTATAATCCTTTGGGTATATACCCAGTAGTGGAATTGCTGGGTCAAATCTAGTTCTAGATCCTTGAGGAATCGCCACACTGTCTTCCACAATGTTGAACTAATTTACACTCCCACCAACAGTGTAAAAGTGTTCCTATTTCTCCACTTCTTCTCCAGCATCTGTTGTTTCCTGACTTTTTAATGATTGCCATCCTAACTGGCATGAGATGGTATCTCATGGTGGTTTTGACTTGCATTTCTCTAATGACCAGTGACGATGAGCTTTTTTTTCACATATTTGTTGACTGCATAAATGTTTTCTTTTGAGAAGTGTCTGTTCATATTATTCACTCACTTTTTGAAGTGGTTTTTTTTTTCTTGTAAATTTAAGTTCTTTGTAGATTTTGGATATTAGCCCTTTGTCAGATGGAGAGATTGCAAAAATTTTCTCCCATTCTGTCAGTTGCCTGTTCACTCTGATGATAGCTTCTTTTGCTGTGAAGTAGCTCATTAGTTTAATTAGATCCCATTTGTCAATTTTGGCTTTTGTTGCCGTTGCTTTTGGTGTTTTAGTCATGAAGTCTTTGTCCATACCTATGTCCTGAATGCTATTGTCTAGGTTTCCTACTAGGGCTTTTATGGTTTTCGGTCTTATGTTTAAGTCTTTAATCCATCTGGAGTAAATTTTTGTATAAGGTGTAAGGAAGGGGTACAGTTTCAGCTTTTTGCATATGGCTAGCCAGTTTTCCCATCACCATTTATTAAGTAGTGAATCTTTCCCCATTGCTTGTTTTTGTGAGGTTTGTCAAAGATCAGATGGTTGTAGATGTGTGGCGTTATTTCCGAGGCCTCTGTTCAGTTCCTTTCATCTATATTTGTTTTGGTACCAGTACCATACTGTTTTGGTTACTGTAGTCTTGTAGTATAGTTTGAAGTCAGGTACAATGATGCCTCCAGCTTTCTTTTAGCTTAGATTGTCTTGGCTATATGGGCTCTTTTTTGGTTCCATATGAAATTTAAAGTAGTTTTTTCCAATTCTGTGAAGAAAGACAATGGTAGCTTGATGGGGATATCATTGAATCTATAAATTACTTTGGGCAATATGGCCGTTTTCATGATTTTGATTCTTCCTATCCATGAGTATGGAATGCTTTTACATTTGTTTGTGTCCTCCCTTATTTCCTTGAGGAGTGGTTTGCAGCTCTCCCTGAAGAGGTCCTTCACATCCCTTGTAAGTTGTATTCCTAGGTATTTTATTCTCTTAGTAGCAGTTTTGAATGGCAGTTCACTCATGATTTGGCTTTCTGTTTATTATTGATGTATAGGAATGCTTATGATTTTTGCACATCGATTTTTGTATCCTCAGACTTTGCTTCCTTAAGGAGATTTGGGGCTAAGATGATGCAGTTTTCTAAATATGCAATCATGTCATCTGCAAACAGAAACAATTTGACTTCCTCTTTTCCTAATTGAATATCCTTTATTTCTTCCTCTTGCCAATTGCCCTGGCCAGAACTTCCAATACTATGTTGAATAGGAGTGTGAGAGAGGGCATCCCTGTCTTGTGCCAGTTTTCAAAGGGAATGCTTCCAGTTTTTGCCCATTCAGTATGATTTTGGCTCTTGGTTTGTCATAAACAGCTCATTATTTTGATATACGTCCCATCAATGCCTAGTTTATTGAGAGTTTTTAGCATGAAGGGCTGTTGAATATTGTTGAAGGCCTTTTCTGCATCTATTGAGATAATTATGTGTTTTTTGTCATTGGTTCTGCTTATGTGATGGATTATGTTTATTAATTTGTGTATGTTGAACTAGCCTTGCATCCCAGAGGTGAAGCTGACTTGATCGTAGTAGATAAGCTTTTTGATGTGCTGCTGGATTCGGTTTGCCAGTATTTTATTGAGGATCTTTGCATTGATCTTCATCAGGGATACTGGCCTGAAATTTTTTTGTTGTATGTCTGCCAGGTTTTGGTATCAGGATGATGCTGGCTTCATAAAATGAGTTAGCATTCCCTCATTTTCTATCGTTAGGAGCAATTTCAGAAGGAATGGTACCAGTTCCTCTTTGTAACTCTGGTAGAATTCAGCTGAGAATCTGTCTGGTCTTGGACTTTTTTGGGGGGGTTGTAGGCTATTAATTATTCCCTCAATTTCACAACTTTTTATTGGTCTATTCTGGGATTTGACTTCTTCCTGGTTTAGTCTTGGGAGGGTGTATGTGTCCAGGAATTTGTTCTTTTCTTCTAGATTTTCTAGTTTCTTTGCATAGAGGGGTTTATGGTATTCTCTGATGGTAGTTTGTATTTCTGTGGGATCAGTGGTGATATCCCCTTTATCATTTTTATTGCATTTATTTGATTCTTCTCTCTTTCTTCTTTATTAGTCTTGCTAGCAGTCTATCTATTTTGTTGATCTTTTCAGAAAACTAGCTCCTAGATTCATTGATATTTTGATGGGTTTTTTGTGTCTCTATCTCCTTCAGTTCTGCTCTGATCATAGTTATTTCTTGTCTTCTGCTACTTTTTGAATGTGTTTGCTCTTGTTTAGTTCTTTTAATTGTGATGTTAAGGTGTCAATTTTGTATCTTTCCTGCTTTCTTTTATGGGCATTTAGTGCTATAAATTTCCCTCTACACACTGCTTTAAATGTAACCCAGACTTTCTGGTATGTTGTGTCTTTGTTCCCATTGGTTTCAAAGAACTTATTTATTTCTGCTGTCATTTCATTATGCAATGCCCTTCTTTGTCTCTTTTGATTTTTATTGTTTTAAAGTCTGTTTTATCAGATACTAGGATTGCAACGCCTGCTTTTTTTTTTTTTTTTTTTTTTTTCCATTTGCTTGGTAAATATTCCTCCATCCCTTTATTTTGAGCCTATGTGTGTCTTTGCACATGAGATGGGTCTCCTGAATACAGCATACTGATGGGTCTTGACTCTTTATCCAATTTTCCAGTCTGTGTTTTAATTGGGGCATTTAGCCCATTTATATTTAAGACTAATATTGTTATATGTGAATTCGATCCTGTCATTATGATGCTAGCTGGTTATTTTGCCCATTAGTTGATGCAGTTTCTTGCTAGCATCGATGGTCTTTACAATTTGGTATGTTTTTGAAGTGGCTGGTACTGGTTGTTCTTTACATGTTTAGTGCTTCCCTTACGAGCTCTTGTAAGGCAGGCATGGTGGTGACAAAATCTCTCAGCATTTGCTTGTCTGTAAAGGACTTTATTTCTCCTTCATTTATGAAGCTTAGTTTGGCTGGCTATGAAATTCTGGGTTGAAAATTCTTTTAAGAATGTTGAATATTGCCCCCCCAACTCTCTTCTGGCTTATAGGGTTTCTGCCAGGAGATCCACTGTTAGTCTGATCGGCTTCCCTTTGTGGGTAACCCGATCTTTCTCTCTGGATGCCCTTAACATTTTTTCCTTCATTTCAACCTTGGTGAATCGATCATTATGTGTCTAGGGGTTGCTCTTTTCAAGGAGTGTCTTTATGGTATTCTCTGTATTTCTTGAATTTGAATGTTGGCCTGCCTTGCTAGGTTTGGGAAGTTCTCCTGGATAATATCCTGAAGAGTGTCTTCCAGCTTGGTTCCATTCTCCCCATCTTTTTTAGGTGATGCATCCTATCAAACATAGATTTGGTCTTTTCACAGTCCCATATTTTGTTTGGAGGCTTTGTTTGTTTCTTTTCATTTTTTTCTCTACTCTTGACTCTTGCTTTATTTCATTGCATTGATCTTCAATCTCTGATATCCTTTCTTCTGCTTGATTGATTCTGCTATTGATACTTGTGTATGCTTCACGGAGTTCTTATGCTGTATTTTTCAGTTCCATAAGGTTATTTATGTTCTTCTCTAAACTGATTATTCTAGTTAGAAATTTGTCTAACCTTTTTTCAAGGTTCTTATCTTCCTTGCATTGGGTTAGGATATGCTCCTTTAGCTTGGAGGTATTTTCTATTACCCACCTTCTGAAGTCTACTTCTGTCAATTCATTAAACTCATTCTCCATCCAATTTTGTTCCCTTGCTGGCAAAAAGTTATCCTTTGAAGGAGAAGAGGTGTTCTAGTTTTTGGAATTTTCAGCCTTTTTGCACTGGTTTCTCCTCATCTTCGTGGAATTATCTACCTTTGGCCTTTGATGTTGGTGACCTTTGGGATGTAGTCTCTGAGTGGATGTCCTTTTTATTGATGTTGACACTATTCCTTTCTGTTTGTTAGTTTTCCTTCTAACAGGCCCCTCTGCTGTAGGTCTGCTGGATTTTGCTGGATGTCCACTCCAGACCCTGTTTGCCTGGGTATCACCAGCAGAGGCTGCAGAACAGCAAAGATTGCTGCCTGTTCCTTCCTCTGGAAGCTTCATCCCAAAGGGGCACCTGCCAGATGTTAGCCAGAGCTCTCCTGTATGATGTGTCTGTGAGCCCCTACTGGGAGATGTCTCCCAGTCAGGATACACGGGGGTCAGCAACCCACTTGAGGAGGCAGTCTGTCCCTTATCAGAGATCAAACGCTGTGCTGGGAGATCCACTGCTCTCTTCAGAGCCTTCAGGCATGGAGTTTATGTCTGCTGAAGCTGCGCCCACAGCCATACCTTCCCCCATGTACCCTGTCCCAGGGAGATGGGGGTTTTGTCTATAAGTCCCAGAATGGGGGTGCTGCCTTCCCCCCCCCACCCCACCCCCACCAGAGATGCACTGCCCAGAGAGGAAGAATCTAGAAAGGCAGTCTGGCCACAGTGGCCTGGCTGAACTGCGGTGGGCTCTGCCCGGTTCGAACTTCCCGGCAGCTTTCTTTACACTGTGAGGGTAAAACCACCTACTCAAGCCTCAGCAATGGTGGACACCCCTCCCTAAACCAAGCTGAAGCATCCAGGTTGACCTCAGACTGCTATGCTGGTACAAGAATTTCAAGCCAATGGATCTCAGCTTGCTAGGCTCCATGTGGGTGGGGCCCACCAAGCCAGACCACTTGGCTCCCTGGCTTCAGCCCCCTTTCCAGGGCAGTGAGTGGTTCTGTCTCACTGGCATTCCAGGTGCCACTGGGGTATGGGGGAAAAAAAAAAAAAAAAAAAAAAAAAAAAACTCCTGCAGCTAGCTCAGTGTCTGCCCAAATGGCCACTTAGTTTTGTGCTTAAACCCATGGCCCTGGTAGTATAGGCACCAGAGGGAATCTCCTAGTCTGCCAGTTGTAAAGACTATTGGAAAAGCACAGTATCTGGGTACCATCCCTCCCGGTACAGTCTCTCACAGCTTCCCTTGGCTAGGGGAGGGAAATCCCCCGACCTTTGCATGTCCTAGGTGATGTGATGCCCCACATTGCTTTGGTTCACCCTCCATGGGCTGCACCCACTGTCCAACCAGTCCCAATGAGATGAACCAGGTAACTCAGTTGGAAATGCAGAAATCACCTGCCTTCTGCGTCAGTCTTGCTGGGAGCTACAGACCGGAGCTGTTCCTATTCGGCCATCGTGCCAGCAAGTCCCCCTATATCTAATTTTTATTTATAGTATTGTATGCTTTCTCTTTAAAATGCCTTATAAATTAATGAACTTTAGGCCCTTCAAAATCTGGATCAGTCCCTGAATGAAATGATGTAATACAATAAAACTATCAATGACAACAAAAAGAATGAATAAACAGATAAAAGTGGAGGAAACCAACATTTCTGAGTCTATTATTATGTTTCAAGTTCACTGCTAATAATAAGAGCTGCTATTTATTGAGAGCTTTCTTATGCCAGGTCCTATCTAAAGAGCTTAACCTACTGCATCATTGCATTTAATCATCATGATACTAGGTAAAAAAGCACTATGAGTATTCATGGTATAAAGAAATGAGGCTAAAAACATAAAATATTTTGCTCAGGTCATGCACCTATTGATGAAGATAAAATCTGAACCCAGATTTCCATTTTTTTCTTCAAGACAGGATCTTGCTCTGTCACCCAGGGTGGAGTATAGTGGCATGAAGACATCTCATTTCAGCCTTGACCTCCCCACCTCAAGTGATCCTGCCACCTCAGTCTGCCAGGTAGCTGGGACTACAGGCATGCACCACCATGCCCAGCTAATTTAAAAAAAAATTGTAGAGACAGGGTCTCACCATGTTGCCCAAGCTGGTCTCAAACTCCTGGGCTCAAATAATCCTTTCACTTCAGCCTTCCAAAGGGCTGGGATTATAGGCATGAGCCATTGCACCTGGTCCAGATTTGTATTTTAAAACAATGCTTTTTTCTCCTCCTTATTCCTTTTCTTTTCTTTTTTTTAACACTAGAAATTATCTTCTGGGCAATTAACTTTATCCATTTGTTCCTTTTTCAGTCAACTAGCATTTTTATTAGGCATGTAACATGTAAGGTAACATAAAAGTTATGTAAGTCAAAAAGTATTTATGGAGACATTTGAATATCTGCCTTATCACTGCTATATAAAAAATCCATTATCGACTCTTCAGAAATGTATTGGGCCCAGAAGAATTCTGACGTTTTATTGTTCACTGGGAATAGATGACCCCACAGACATGTTTTGATGAGGGAATTGCCTGAGAATGGAACCAGCATGAAGCATAAATAAGCCAAAAAAAAAACAACAACAACAACAACAAAGGAGTGAATCCAGCTCCTGTTGGTATCATATGGGCCTGTTAGGTTAGGTGAACCAAAAATCTTCCTATTTTCCAGATCCAGGCTAGGCTGAGTTTTCTGTCATTTACGGGCAAAATAATTTTAACAGGCATAATATTCTAAATGAAAAAAGTGACTTCTAAAGTCAGTTGTGGTTTTTGTAGCCAATGGAATAGGGAAAAAATTTTTTTTCTACAAATCCTACCAAAAGTTGGAAAGACCAAATCTGTACAGCGTTTAGGTTAGGGCAACAAAAAACAAATTCAGCAACTGAACACTGCTCAGTTTTCACCCATGTACGCTGGAGCTACGTGAACTTCTCCTTCACATATGTCCATACCAGGTTCAAGATGGTGACAACAGGGCAGGCAATTTTGGCCCCTGCAGTGTGCACACATTCTGCCCAAGCACCTGATACAGAGTGTGGAAGGCAAGTCTTCCAGCAGGCACTAGGTTATGATGAAGACGAGGCCAAAAACATTAAGGATAACTGGGATGATGAGTATGGAAGAAAGGGAAAAGACTGGAGTAAATCTGAAAGCAAATGCATCAGAAAAAGAAAAAAGTGAGATGAATGAGAAAAACATCAAGGAAAGAAATTTAATTTTTTTTTCATATTAGAGGAACTAGAAGAACCTAAATAACTTATGCAGAAAAAAGTTCAGAGAAACCATGAATCAGAAAATTGCTGGAGAGGCTAAATTTAAGTTGACAATAGAAACTTCGTGATACGAAAAGTCTTTGGAGCAGATACTCTGAACTCAAAGAGAAGACTTTACAGTTTAAAAAGTTATTAAAAGATAAAATGATGCAACATTAAACATTTTTTCATTATACCAAGTCTTTTAAAACATTAGTTTGAGATGAATATATTTCAGTGTTAATTTCATAAAGATTACCAATTTATGGACAAAGTTATACAACTAAAAAGAAAAAACAGAATCAAGAAAATGACAACAAGAAAGGTCTGCCTTCTGGAGGGAAGGTCAAAGGCTTCCAGGCTTGGACAATCCAATAAACCATGGAGCTCTGACAAAAAGAACAAGACTGAAGACATTTCCTCTTCCAAACCTTCACTCTGTTTCCCAATCTCTTCGACATATAGCTCAAACTTTTCCCTTTCATTTCTGCCAAATGTTAGAAGTATCATGGTTATGTGCTAGATAAATAGTTCACTCCTTGACATTAAGGTGCTCAAGTGATGAGGGGCCTTGGAGCAACAAGGAGTTAAAATTGGTGTGGCAGGAAGAATTCGGAGATGACCTTTGAGATTCCCTCTCCCTGATATACATGTTCTGTATAATCCCCTCCCCTTGAGTGTGGGTGAGATTGACTATGATGAACTTCACTCCTGTAATTAGGTTACTTCATATGGAAAAAAAGTGAAGGGATTTTTGCAGATGTAATGAAGTCTCAAATCAGTGTACTCTGAGTTAATTGGAAGGGAGATTATCCCTGGTGGGTCTGACCCAATTTAGTAAACTCCTTAAAAAAGATTGGGCTCTTGTTGAAGGAAGGGATTCAAAGGGTAAGGGTATGTATGGAGTGGGGCATGTGGCAAGGATGCTTAGGGTAGTCTCCAGTCAATAGTGGACAAGAAAACAGATTTCTGTTCTACAGTCACAAGGAACTGAATTCTACCAACAATGTGAAGAATCTTGGAAGCAGTTCTTTCCTTATTCAAACCCTCAGGTAAGAATGCAGCTGGCTGGCACCATTATTTCAGCACTTTTGAGACCTTAATAGACTACAGACTACTGACCCATAGGAAATGTGAGATAATAAATTCGTGTTCTTTTAACCAGCTAACTTGGTGGCAATTTCTTACACAGCAATAGAAATCAATACAGTTAGGAAACTTGGATGCTACTATATCTTAAACAAACAAAAATCTTAAATAGTGTTTCTTGTAGCTATCTGAATTCAGAGGAGCAACTAATTGGAACTAAACTTTAGCATGTTATGTATAAAATAGCAACCAATTGGAACTAAACTTTACATGTTATGTATATAATAGCCTCATTCTGTAATCTGGCCTTAATTGTACTTCCCTAAACTACTCGAATTTGTCAGAAAAAGGTGTTTGCAATAAAAGCTAAATGACTTTGTGTTAAAGATGATTATAATGAGCCAGGCAGGGTGGCTGGTGCCTGTAATCCTAGTGACTCAGAAGGCTGAGGTGGAAGGATCACTTGAGCCCTGGAGCTCAAGGCTACAGAGAGCTGTAATTGTGCCATTTCACTCCAGCCGGGCTGACAGAGCAAGACTCTTTTTTTTTTTTTTTTTTTCCTTTTTTAAAGAAAGTGTAATGCATTTTTAAAATTGTTACAAAGATTACCTATTTCATATTGACAATATTACAGCTGGAAAAGACATTTTATTTTATACTAAAAAGGAAAGAAGGAATGATAGAAGAGAAGGAAGAATGAAAGAAGGAAAAAATCAAAATCCACTCAGTTGAATCTGATAAAGTAGCTTTCCATTATTACATGTCTCAAATCAACCTTTGGAATATCTATTTATGTATTTTTAACTTTTTAGGTTCAAGGGTACATGTGAAGGGTTGTTACACAGGTAAAGTCATGTCACAGGGGTTTGTTGTACAAATCATCACCCAGGTATTAAGCCCCGTGCCCAATAGTTATCTTTTCTGTTCCTCTCCCTCCTCCCACCTTCCACACTCAAGTAGACCACAGGGTCTGTTGTTTCCTTATTTGGGTTCACAGTTCTCATCATTTAACTCCCACTTATAAGTAAGAACATGTGGTATTTGGTTTTCTGTTCCTGTGTTAGTTTGCTTAGGATGATAGCCTCCAACTTCGTTCATGTTCCTGCAAAAGACATGATCTTGTTCTTTTTTGTGGCTGCATAGTATTCCATGGTGTGTATGTACCACATTTTCTTTATCCAATCTGTCATTGATGGACATTTAGGTTGACTCCATGTCTTTGTAATTGTGAATAGTGCTACAGTGAACATTCTTGTCCATGTGCCTTTACGGTAGAATAACATATCCCTCTGGGTATATGACCAGTAATAGATTGCTGGATCAAATGGTAGTTCTGCTTTTAGCTCTTTGAGGAATCACTATACTTCTTTCCACAATGACCAAGTTAATTTACACTCTCACCCACAGTTATAAGTGTTCCCTTTTCTCTGCAACCTCACGAGCACCTGTTACTATTTTACTTTTTGTAATAGTCATTCTGATTGGTTTTGATTTGCATTTCTGTAATAATCAGTGATGTTGAGCTTTTTAAAATATGCTTCTTGGCCACATGTATGTCTTCTTTTGAAAAATGTTCATGTCCTTTGCCCACGTTTTAATGGGGATTTGTTTTTCTCTTGTAAATTCAAGTTCCTTATAGATGCTGGATATTAGGCCTTTGTCAGATGCATAATTTGTGAAAATTTTCTCACCTACTGTAGGTTGTCTATTTAATCTGCTGATAGTTTCCATTGCAGTTCAGAGGCTCTAACAGTTAATTAGATCACACTCATAAATTTTGGCATTTGTTGCAATTGCTTTTGGTGTCTTTGGCATGAAATCTTTGCCAGTTCCTATGTCTAGGATGGTATTGCCTAGGTTGTCTTCCAAAGTATTTATTTATAGTTTGGGGTTTTACATTTTAAAACTTGCACTGAGTTTTGTGTATAGTATAAGGAAGGAGTCCAGCTTCAATCTTCTGCATATGGTTGGCCGGCCAGTTATCCCAGCATCATTTATTGATTAGGTACTCTTTTCCCCATTGGTTGTTTTTGTCAGCTTTGTCAAAGATCAAGTGGTCATAGGTGTGGGGCTTTATTTCTGGGTTTTCTATTCTGTTTCACTGGTCTATTTGCCTGTTTTTGTACCAGTACTATGCTGTTTTGTTTACTGTAGCCCTGCAGTACAGTTTGAAGTTGAGTAACATTATGTCTCCAGCTTTGTTCATTTTGCTTATGATTGCCTTGGATATGTGGGCTCTTTTTTTGTTCCATATGAATTTTAAAATAGTTTTTTTTCTAGTTCTGTGAAGAATGTCATTGGTAGTTGGATAGGAATAGCATTGAATCTATGAATTGCTTTGGGCAGTATGGCCATTTTAATGATATTGATTCTTCCTATCCATGAGCATGAGATGTTTTTCCATTTGTTTGTGTCATCTCTAAATTATTTGAGCAGTGTTTTGTAATTCTCAGAAATTACAGAAATCTTTCAACTCCCTGGTTAGCTGTATTCCTAGGTATGTTATTCTTTTTGTGACTATTGTGAATGGGATTGCCTTTCTGATTTGGCTCTCAATTTGGCTGTTGTTGTTGTATAGGAATACTAGTGATTTTTGTACATCGATTTGCTGAAGTTGTTTATCAGCTGAAGGAGATTTTGGGCTGAGACTATGAGGTTTTCTAGATAAAGAATCATGTCATCTGCAAACAAGATAGTTTGACTTCCTTTCCTCCTATTTGGATGTCCTTTCTTTCTCTTGCCTGACTGCCCTGGCCAGAACTTCCAAAACTATGTTGAACAGCAGTGGTAAAAGAGGGCCAGTTTGCAAGGGGAATGCTTCCAGCTTTTGCCCATTCAGTATAATGTTGGCTATGGGTTTGTCATAGATGGCTCTTATTATCTTGAAGTATTTTCCCTCAATACCTAGTTTCAGAGTTTTTTAACATGAAGTGTGTTGAATTTTATCAAAAGCCTGCTCCGTGTCTATTGAGATAATCGTGTGGTTTTTACTTTTAGTTCTGTTTATGTGATGAATCACATTTATTGATTTGCATATGTTGAACCAACCTTGCATCCCGGGGATGAAGCCTACTTGATTGTAATGGATTAGCTGTTTGATGAGCTGCTAGATGTTTGCAAGCATTTTCTGGAGGATTTCTGCATTGATGTTCATCAAGGATATTGATCTGAAGTTTTCTTTTTCAGTTGTGTCTCTGCAGGGTTTTGGTATCAGGATGATGCTGGCCTCATAGAATGAGTCGAGGAAGAGGTTCTCCTCCTTAATTGTTTTGGAGCAGTTTCTGTAGGAATGACACCAGTTCTTTGTACATCTGGCAGAATTTGGATGTGAAGACTTCAGGTCCTGGGATTTTTTTTGGTTGGCAAGCTATTTACTAGTGATTCAATTTTTGAGCTCGTTATTAGTCTGTTCAGGGATTCTCTTCCTGGTTCGGTCTTGGGAGGTTGTATGTGTCTAGAAATGTAGCCATCTCTTTTAGGTTTTCTATTTTGTGTTCATAAAGGTGTTCATAGAAGTTTCTGATGGTTATTTTTATTTCTGTGGGGTCAGTGGTAACATTTCCTTCATCATTTCTAATTGTGTTTATTTGGATTTTCTTTTTTCTTAATAGTGTAGCTAATGGCCTATTTTTTTTTTTTTTCAAAAAGCCAACTCTTGGATTTGTTGATCATTTGAATGGTTTTTGTATCTCAATTTCCTTCAGCTCAGTTCTGATTATGGTTATTTCTTGTTTTCTGCTAGCTTTGGGGTTGATTTGTTCTTCTCCAATTCTTTCAGTTGTGATATTAGATTGTTAATTTGAGATCTTTCTAACTTCTTAGTGTAGGCATTTAGTGTTATGAATTTCCCTCTTAACACTGCCTTAGCTGTATCCCAGAGATTTTGGTATGTTGTATCTTTGTTCTTATTAGCTTCAAATAATGTCTTGATTTCTGCTTTTGAATTTCATTATTTACCCCCAAAGTCATTAAGGAGCATGTTTTTTAATGTCCGTGTAATTGCGTGGTTTTGAGTGATTTTCTTAGTTTTGACTTCTATCTTTATTGCACTGTAGTCTGAGAGTGTGTTTGGTGTGATTTTGATTCTATTGCATTTGCTGAGGATTGTTTTATGTCCAATTATGTGGTCAGTTTTCGAGTATGCACAATGAAGCAATGAGAAGCATGATAGTTTGTTGTTTTGGGGTGGACAGTTCTGTAAATGTATATCAAATCCATTTGGCCCAATGTTGAGTTCAGGTCCTGAATATCTTAATTTTCTGACTCAGTGATCTAATACTGTCAGTGGAGTATCGAAGTATCCCACTATTACTGTATGGGAGTCTATGTCTCTCTGTAGGTCTCTAAGAACTTTCTTTATGAATCTGGGTGTTCCTGTTTTGGGTATAAAACAGGATAGTTAGGTTTTCTTGAATTGAGCCTTTTACCATTATGTAATGCCCTTCTTTGTCTTTTTTGATCTTTGTTGGTTTGAAGTCTGTTTTGTCTGAAATTAGGATTGTAACCCCTGCTTTTTTGTTTTCCATTTGCTTGGTAAATTTTTCCTTCATCCCTTTGTTTTGAGCCTGTGGGTGTCATTATGTGTGAGATGGGTCACTTAAAGATAGCATACTATTGGATCTTGCTTTTTAAATCTAGATTGCTACTCTGTGCCTTTTAAGTAGGGGAATTTAGCCCATTTTTCTATACATTCAAGGTTAGTATTGATATGTGTAGATTTGATTCTGTCATTGTGTATCAACTGGCTATTATGTTGGCTTGTTAGTGTGGTTGCTTTATAGGGACACTGGTCTTGTGTTTCAGTGTGTTTTTGTATTAGCTAGTATTAGGCTTTCCTTTCTATATTTAGTGCTCCTTTCAAGATCTCTTGTAAGGCAGGTCTGGTGGTAACAAACTCATTCAACATTTTCTTATCTGAAAAAGATCTTATTTCTCCTTTGCCTAGGAAGCTTAGTTTGGCTGGATATGAAATTCTTGGTTGAAGATTATTTTCTTTAAAGATCTTGAATATAGGCCCCATTCTTTTCTGGCTAGTAGGGTTTCAACTGAGAGGTCTACTGTTAGTCTCATGGGGTTCTTTGGAATATAATGAATGTATAAACAGTATGGTTTTTAATCAAAACACTTCTACCAATGACATTTTTCATAAGAGGAATAAAAACTTTGTCAGTTTTGTCTGAGAAGCAAGTTCTCTTTCATTCTCTTAAACTGCAATAGGACTACTTTTACCATCCTTTCCTAACCAAGATATGCTAATAAACTGGACCACTTAAATACACTTTGGCAAGTTAACAGTTATGACCTCTGCAGTATTTTATAAAACATTTAATAAAGTCACCATTATGAAGACAAAACAAATTGGGACAGGATTAGCTGGCAACAAAAAAAATATATCAATAAAATAAAATCCTGAATATCTGAAAAAGGTACACCAGAGTGCGTTTTGTAAGCTACCACTTTTTTCAAATGGAAGTACACCCATTGACTATCACTGAGAGGATACAGGAAAAAAAGGTAGGAAGGGAATCTGGTGACCCAAAGGTTGGATTAGAGGACTTAATTATCACTTTATACTCTTTAGGACTTTTAGAATTCTCAAAACTTTCAGGTATTATTTTAATATGAAGCAAAATAAAATCTTTAATATGCACTGCAACAAAATCAATGTATTAGTCTTTCTTTCAGCTTGAAAAGTCAGTATGTTCTCACTGGGAGAAGTTTACTGAAAGAATGCACATAGTAGCCTACAGGCCAAGTATGTCTAAGGCTTTACTATCACCTGGGACAGTAGCTCTTTATCATTCATAGTACAGTAGCAATCAAAACTGGTCATTTTGTTTCCCCTTCAGAAGTAAAAATTCATTGCTTTATTTTGCCTTTTTAGCATGCCTTTCACACTATATACCTCAAAGAAAAAAGATGGTGTCTGTTAGTCATCATTCTGCATGCAGCCCATCCATTTGTCAAAGTCTAGCACCAAAGTAACCACATTCTTACAATGAGATGGCCGGCATTACTTAAATATAGGGTAAGTTGAAAGTGAATCCCAGTCATATTAATATTTCCCACTAACACTAAATAAAATGTATCCCCCAACTTAACCTCCCTTTAGCGAGGTACCAAACTGGGGCTATTCTAATGTGGCCTAATACAAAAATGATTAGAAAAGAGGATTGGAAAGAGACAGTGGTCTTAAATTGCAGTTAAAAATCTAACTTTTGAAATTTTTACAAAAATACATGACCCATGCAAGTGAGGGCCCTAAAACTTAAGCTTCATTAGCTTCACAGAAAAATGTGCCTCTGGGTGGCTGCATGTATGGAAGACTGGAGGCTGGCACAAAAATTATTAAGTTGCCATAAGTCTCCACAGACACATGAACAAGAAACAAATGCTAATTGCTTCATGTCACTCAGATTTTTGTGGTTGGTTGTTTTGCAATATTATTGTAGCAATAGCTAACTAATACAAATACAAGCAATCATACATATCCTGCGATCTCCCATCTCATCAGAAACATTTCTTTTCCTTTGCATTTTTAAGTATTCTGCTAGTTTTAAGTGTAAAGTCCCAATACACAGAGGCTGTCAAAGATAGCTAGCACTGTGCACATATAAATCAAGTCACCATTTTGGTAAGAGGAAGGAAAGAACCAAGTAAGAATGGAAATGTCCCCCCGTTGAACACTAAATCTATCAAATTTAGATCCTCAAAATACTAGCATACTCTTTAGAACGTCTCCTTGTTTGACATTTTCCCAATAGAGTGCCCCTTAGTTATCAATACCCAACTTTTATAGAACATACAGATCTCTCAGTACAAAACTTTTGGCTGATCCTTACATAGGAAATACTTATATTATGTCCCAAAACTCAATACAACATTTTAAATAAAACAACATGCAGATAAAGTCCTATGTGACATCCCAAATACAATTGGTGAGAAATCAAAATTATATCCATATTTTGAAAAACATCTACTCTGTCAACAAAGGGGATGTGTACTGCATTAAAGCAACTGTTTGGTGACAATTGTACTCATTGCTTAATGATTAGAAAATGGCATTTAAACATTTTCTTCCTAACCTAATTGTTGTTACTGTTAAAAGAAACACTTTAGCCAAATTAAATTTAGAAGAGTTTAACTGAGCAAAGAACGATTCATGAATCGAGCAGCCTCCTGAGCCAGAGTAGGCTGAGACTCCAGTGCAGCCACGTGGTGGAAGAAGATTTGTGCACAGAAAAAGGAAAGTGAGTTACAAAAAACTGGAAGTGAGGTACAGAAATAGCCAGATTAGTTATAGCTTGGCATTTTTCTTATTTGAACACAGTTGCAATAGTTGGCCATCTTTGGCCAAAAATCGGTGATTGGCACAAAAGTTGAATACAATCTGTATAAACTCCACTTAGGTTATAGTTCACAATGTACAGAGAAACATTTGGGCTGAATTTAAAATATATAAGTAGGCAGCTTTAGGTAAGCTTGATTTAACAATTCCCCCTTTTGGTCATTCTCTCAATTTTGAGAGAGTGATTAGTCATTGAAAGCACCAAAACCATTGTAATGTATTTATTTGTCTTGAAACCGACTAGGAAATAACAGAATACTAGGGTTTGTAAGGTGAGAACAAGGACTTCAGGTTATTTTTTTGTAAGGGTCAGAGTACAGGGTACCTCCTTATGCTGGAATGTCCTATTTACAGGACAAAAAGGCAAAACCCAGCCTGTTCTAGTATCTATGTATTTCCTTAAAGTCTTAGTTTGATTGTTACATTTAGCACAAGTGACTCCATTTTGGTTTGGTCTGGTTTTTTGGTACCTAGTACAAAAGCTCACTCCAGAACAATGGCCTCCCTTAACTTTGTTTAAAAATTCGTCCCTTTTGGTCATATTCTTACTTACGTGAGAGTGTAACCAAAACATAGGGCCTTAATGCCACTCTCAGTTACCATCATATTGGGTTTCCAGTCTCAGCATATCATTCACAGGTCACACTGCCCTCATGGTCACACATTTCTTTCAGCTCTTTTCATTTCAGTTGAAGAGAGACCATTTGACATTCTACAGATGACTGCATGCAAACATTTAAAACTTTTGAGAGAATGCAGTGCACCAGGGAGACTACTATTATGACTATCAGGAGGATAATACCAAGAGTTTGGAGTATGCTCCCTAGCCAGGGTTCCCAAAAACCAAACCATCTAAAATCAAATAGATCAAAGAATGAGCTAAACAGTCTACTCACTTTAAGCAGTCTCTTCGTTAATCCCCCGCAACTAAATCTCTCTAATACCTGATATGATGTATTTCTCTGTGGTCAACAAGAAGGGCCAGCAGCTGCAGAGACACTCCTGTTTAGTGAGTAAGTAATATGCACTGGTTCTATTTGACATAACTTTCAAAATAGAATTTAAACTGTTGTGTAGCCATAGTCTTTACAATATAATCTGCTATCGAACCTATCATGAAGGATAAATTTCTAATCATTGCCTCATTTACTTCCAACCATAGAAAAAAAACAAATGACGCCCTTCTAGAAGAATGAAGACTTTCAGGCAATGTTCTCTTCAACCCGTGATGTAGGTTAAGAGGAGTGGACCAATGTTCTGCTTCTGATTGATTGTGAGGCAACGTCTGTACCATTAAAATTTCTCACATACATTGGTCCTTCATCTTCCATCTGTCAAGGCGTAAGGTTATCCACATATAAGACTGGCTGCAAAATCCTTCGCAGGTTAAAGTGTACCCCACAAGTGCACACAATAGACTCCCTTTTCACCTCTATTGTTCATAGAGACATAAGTGGGGCTGGGGAGGTGGGGAATTGTGAGATAAGAGTCTCCTGATAGTAATCTTGATCTGTGATCTTGGGATAAAGCTGTCCACATCAAGGATGTCATCATCTTCCAGGGAGAAACTTCCTTCACTGGTTACCTTTACCTTAAGGTTTCCAATGGGTGTACAGTTCTAAGAACTTTAGAGTGGTTCTTAGTTGGAGGAACCTTCTGAGTTGTGAGATTATGAACATAAGTTTCAGGGTCCTGAAGTTCTGTCTGCTTAGTGTGGATGGCAAGGACAGTCTACTTCTGATGTTATCAGAAGATCCAATCTTTTGGTTCTACATTTTGAAGGTGTTGATCGTCCTCAGTCAGTGAACCATGAAAACTTTCTTTATCTGGTGAAAATGAATATGCACTGTGGCATAATGAGCATAATGTGTAACATCAGCCCTCTTGCCTGGGAAAGCTTTTATATAAACATGAAACATACACTGACAATGACAATTGAAAGAAATCCCTCTATAAATATTTAAATGGCCCATCAGGTAGCGGAATGTACCTGAAGTTTTGGTTGTCTTCCCAGGAATTTGGGCTTGACAAACCAAATACTGGTCATAGGCTATAGCAATTTAGAAGTCACCACATACACACACACACACACACACACGTGTGTGTGTATATACATATGTGTGTGTGTGTGTTACATGTATATAATTTGGATCATTTTATCTTCTCCATGATGAGTCACAGAATGCTGAACTTTTAATAAAAGCTTTAAGGACTCAGGAAGGACAACATGGTTGTCCTGGTTCTCCAAAAGTCCATGCTTAACATTGGACTTCTGTCCTTTTGAACACCAGTTGTTTCTCCAATTTAGGTGCATAGCACTGATAATTGATAGGTTATCACAGGTAATTTGACTGAGAGTGTGGAGTTCATTCAAATTTTATATCTAAACAATTTAATATTGACTGATTTAGCATGAAAATCTGGCAAAGTATTTTCTTGGAATTCAATTAAATTTTGTTGTGCTTGGGTTAGCAGTTTAATAAACCTGTCAGTCTTTTCATTAAAGCTCTAGGAATTCTTACCCAGTGCAAATGATGTGATTCTAAAGTTATCAGATACCTGTATTCAAGAGTGTGTTTCAAGGGTCCTTTTCATCCGTTCAGGAACCTTCTTAAAGATACCTTATTCTAACATTGTGTATGTGCTGTGAAGTTTTCAGATACTGTATCAGAGTTAAGCAATTAACTGTGGAAATGACTTTAGTAAAGACAGAGTTGACAAGGAAATTTGCTTATTTCTATGGTCTACAGTAACATAACCATAATTATAATTGATAGCATATACTCAGACATATTAGAATTTTAGAAATCCCATACAATTTTGAAACATGTATAATAACATTCATTAAAATATAACCTGAAGAAGGTTAAACATTATTTCTTATTTGACAGTGCTTCCCATGTAACTTAACATGTCAAATAATCCTGTTTATCTCTCTTTTGGATGCTCTGCAGGCCCTCTGAAGCATCCCAAAGTTAGAGGTCAGAAAAGACTTGATTTCAAAGCTGCAATTTGATTTTGGAAAGCTTTTCAAATATGTCAAACATTTAAAATATTCGACCAACATAGGATCACAGATCACTGTAAAACAATAGTCATTTAACCAAAGTAGTAATTAAAAGAGTTTTTAAAACAGAAACCTTTACTCTTTGATAAAGGAGACTCTTTTCCAAACAATCAAAAGACCTTAGACAGCATGAGACAGAATCTGTCTGTTTCCTCTTCCACACTTGTTTTCCTTTTTTCAGTTTACTCAAAAGGTGAAAAATACTTTATTATGTCTTATTAATGCTACACAAAATTTTTGTTCAAAAGAGAGAACCAAATTTTACTTTTATATTAGTGTATTATCAATAATAAACTAATTTAAATAAAACCTCACAAAAACTTTCCATAAGCCTTTCATGTTTTCCATAACTTTCTATTTTTATCTTGTTGTATCTATTTTTTACCCCTTCAATTTGAAACTTTTAAGTAACTCTAAACCAGACAAAATTTTAATGCACATTTTTATGCCTTTATAACTTCCTCATCAAATACATATTTTGCCTTTGTTTATGCACTCTGTATACGGAATTGCTCCTCTGATATCTAGTAGTTTTTAACTCTCAGTAGCCCAAATTTCTAGTGAAAACCCTAGAAAGTAATTTTGAACTGTTTTATATTAGTATTTGTAGATAAAAACCATTTTACAGTCTTTTAGAAAAATAGTTCTTCAAATTATTTGACAGATCTAGATCTAAATTTATTGATCTTCAAGTTATTTATTGTCAATTATTTATTGACAGCTTTTTTATACCATATAAAAATAATGTCCAGGTATATAGACTTAAACTCATGTTTAATAATTAATATTTAGTTTGGTTTAACTGTGTCCCCACCTAAATCTCATCTTGAATTGTAGTTCCCATAATCCTCATATGGGCATAGGGACTTATAGGAGGTAATTGAATCATGCGGGTGGTTACCCTCATGCTGTTCTCATGATAGCGAGTTCTATTGCGATCTGATGGTTTTATGAAAGGCTTTCCCCCTTTTGCTCTGCATGTCGCCTTCCTGCCATCATGTGAAGAAAGATGTGTTTACTTCCCTTTCTGCCATGATTGTAAGTTTTCTGAGGCCTCCCCAGTCATGCAGAACTCTGAGTCAATTAAATCTCCTTTCTTCATAAGTCATCCAGTCTCAGGCAGTCCTTTATAGCAGGATGTGACTGGACTAATACAATATTTCAGTATCTTACAGATTACTCAGATATTTTAAGATTATCTACTTAATTTAATATAACATGACTCTAAGATTTTAAATTACTGAAAAGAATTTTGAAACTATGACACAGGTAGCTTCCCTAATGTCTTCCCCCAGCAATTCTAGATCCGAAGTAGCCACATGGCTCCCAGGAGGAATATGAAGGTCAGGGCCATTCTGAGTCCATCAGGACAGAAGACAGAACTGTGAAGACCATATCTGGAGGATCCAACCCCTCTCAAAATAACTAGCAGACAAAACAGGGAAAGTAGAGGAATAAAGGGCCATATCGGACTTGATTCTGGCTTGTAGCTGCTGGTCTAGGCACTAAGAACATGTCACCGGACTTCATCATGGCCACCTATCCAGACCCCTGAACCTAGAGACTCTAAACCAAAGCTGTAAGCTCACAGTCAAATCAAGCAAGTATCTAATTGTATTTAACTGATAATTTTGAAACCAGTTCTATTTTACCAACTGTTTAAAAACTATAATGGCTTTATTTACCAAATATCACATATGCATATAGACATACAAATATATAGAAGCACATCTTATAGCTCTCATGAAGAATGTTCATTGATCAGTTTTGAAATAGTTGTCTTTTTGCCCATTTGGTCTATCAATCTTCCAGTTACTGGTTTTGTTGCCATAAGCAATTGTTAACTAGGCAATAAATTTACATTTCTAAAGGGACAAATCTTAGGTGGAACAAAAAATATTTTATATCTGGTAAGCACAGAGCTAAGATTTTAGGCCTACATATTGTTCAAACCGAAGGAATTTAGGCCTACATTTGCTGAAACCAAGGAAAAAAAATCTACTCAAATAAAATTCACTTAAGAGAAGGTGGCCAGAAAAGCACCTTAAACCAAAGTATGACCTTTTATGTAAATTTAAAAGAATGGTAAGAGTTTTTAATTGTACATAGGCAGACATCTTTAAAAATGATTTCCTTTACTAAATGTAATAAACTCTTTGACAAAAGAGTTTCAAAATAGCCAATTAAATTCCAGAAAGGTGTATTTGAGTTGAATAGGGTGTTCCTTTTAATTTACCTACTGCTTTTTAGCTAAAATTACAGAGCCCAGGGTAATTGGTGGAGTCCATAAAGGAATAGGGCCAAAAAAGCATCATATGCCTTGATTCAGCATGGATAGATCTGAAAAAGAAGCAAGCCTAGGCCAGATGTGGTGGCTCATGCCTGTAATCCCAGCACTTTGGGAGGCCGAGGTGGGTGGATCATGAGGTCAGGAGATCGAGACCATTCTGGCCAACATGGTGAAACCCCGTCTCTACTAAAAATACAAAAAAATTAGCTGGGCATGGTGGCTTGTGACTGTAGTCCTAGCTACTTGGGAGGCTGAGGCAGGAGAATCATTTGAACCCGGTTGGCAGAGGTTGCAGTGAGTCAAGATTACACCACTGTACTTCAGCCTCATGACAGAGCAAGACTCCATCCCCCCCCCAAAAAAAAGAAGAAGCAGCAAGCCAGCCTAGTTTGCCTGCAGGCCTATGTTTTATATAAACACCTTATCTACGATAGCTTACTTTGCACTTTTGGGATGGAATACTAAGTAAGCCAAAATATTAGCAGATTTAATTTTTTTATCAATTAGTCACTTAAGCATTTTATTTGCCTTTTATAAAGTCTTTAAATATGGAAAATTTATAGAAACTTCTGCATATTAATAGGCATCTCTAGATGAGAGTAATTTGGGAGGCCTCATTTTCAAAAGCAATTCAGTGCAGTGTTGTTCATTTGGAATGTCCTCTGTAACTTATCTTTATAAAGATTTCACCATTCCCATAAGACTTTGCAGCTTCCAGGGCCTAACATCTATGCATATATAAATCAGAAAGAACTTAGTTCTCAGGGAACTAAGGATCCCCTTTTTACCTGATAATTTTGAAACCAGTTCTATTCAGTTCTATTCTATTAGTCAATAATTTTTTTTCCTCACCTAACTGGGCAAATCTCTTACTGAATTGTTCACATAATCTCCACTTGTGATAGGAGGGACTTGATGGGAGGTAACTAAATCATGGGAGTGGTTTCACCCTTTCTATTCTCGTGATGGCAAGTCCTCACGAGATCTGATGGTTTTATAAAGGGCTTCCCCCTTCACTTGGCTCTCATTCTCTCCCTTGCTGCCATGTGAAAAGGACATGTTTGCTTCCCTTTCCACCATGATTGTAAGTTTCCTGAGGCCTCCCCAGCCATGCAGAACTGTGAGTCAATTAAACATCTTTTCTTTATAAATTACCCAGTCTCACACAGATCTTCATAGCAGCATGAGAATGAACTAATACAGTAAATTGATACCACAGAGAGTGGGGTGCGGCTATAAGGATACCCAAAAATGTGGAAGCATCTTTGGAACTGGGTAATAGGCAGAGGTTGGCACAGTTTGGAGGGCTCAGAAGAAGACAGGAAATGTGGGAAAGTTTGGAACTTCCTAGAGACCTTTTTGAAATGTCTTTGGCAAAAATGCTGATGGTGATATGGGCAATGAAGTTCAGGCTGAGGTGATCTCAGATGGAGATGAGGAATTCATTGAGAACTGGAGAAAAGGTCACAGCCAAACCTTATTAGTATAGAAACAGCCGGATTGGTTATAGCTCAGCATTTATCTTATTTGAACATGAACAGTTGGACACATTTGGCCAAAACTTGGTGGTTGCCACAAGAGTAGACTACAGTCTGTATACAATTTAATTGGAAATGTGAGTTTGATATGTAACTATTATAACTTTCATTTAAAATAATAGGAAATAGACTTCTAGTCAATATTTAAGAGAACAATTGATTTTCATGACGGGATTATATCTTAGTTTACTCATTCTTTGTCTCTAATCTGTTAAAGCTCTCTATTGATCTTAATTTTTATTGTATATAAGTATATTTTATTTCTAGAAGTTCTACTTGTATTATTTTCAAATTCATGTTTTTATTGTTTCCTGTTCCTGCAAATATCTCTAAGTTTGCATTATATTACTTTAAACATAATACTTGCAGTTAATTTATTGTCTGTGACTTATATTTTAACTGAAGACTTTGTGAGTCTTCTTCTGCTCATTCTGTCTGTTCTCACTCTTGGTATCTTATTTCCTAGTGGGCCTGATTATCTTTGACAGTATACTGGTCATTGTACTTGAAGATTTATTTGTAAAGCATTTTAGGGCCTAAGATAAAAGTATTTTCTACCAGAGAGGGTTTGCCTTTACTTCTGCACTGCCAGCCTGGGGACCCTTTTGTTCAGGTTCAAGAATTAAACTTCATTATTTTTTTATATGATCTCACACAGGAAAGACAAAGGCTGTTTTATTTCTGATTTACTCCAAGAGTGATGATGGAGTCCCAATTTATTTTGGAGAGAGGTTGCGATTAGCCTTCTACTTCAAGTAGAGAAGGGCCTTTAATTTCTGTCCTTCTCACTAATGAGCCTTTCAAAATGGAAGTTCAGATTTGCTAAGGCCACAGAAGTTCTCAAGATGAAAGCACCTTTCTGGTTTTCTTATCACTCTAGTTTTTGTTCAGGATTTTCTTGCTATATTGTTAGCTCTTCATAGATTTTAAGGAAGATTTTAAAATAATTTACATGAGCTGTTTAGTTCTTTTTAGTAAGAGGTTGGTCCAAATAACCAAGCCTGCCAAAACTGGAAGCTGGAAGTCTTATTTCAAGTCTCAAAATATTTTAAAATAATAGAAAAAATTTTAATATATAGTAATTTTATAATGCTATTAAAATGGAGGGTTGAGCCATTATAAAAACAGATCAAAGTAAGTACCCTAGGTTCTGAATTTTTCCTTGCTAAAGCGTAGTTAAAAACAGGAAGCAGCTGTGGCAAAATCTATGAAGAGAATTTTTGTTTATCTGTTATTTAGTGGAGCTAATATTCCACAAATACCATGCCAAAATACTAGGCCAAGAGTGACTAAAATAAAAGCGTCACTCCATAGGCTCTTTTCCTTACCCATCTTCCCTTACACTTGAATCCATGACTTTCTCTAAACTTCCAGAACATTAAGATTTTTACTGTGAAAAGGATTTACTTACAAAATGTTAAGATTTTTCCTGAATTTTTCGTTGATACTATGAAAAACCTTCTGGCAAATCATCAGTTCTTACTAACATAATAAAAAAAAAGATAAAACTTGTTGTTTCACACTTTGCAGATAAGAAAAACAGTTTACTGAATGCTTGGTTCCATGGAAACATGGCTATGGAGAGTCGTAAGTGTAATATGAGCACTTAAATAAGGCCAAGAGTAATACATTTTAATCATGTGGCTGGATATATGGGTGTGGGGAGGAAGATCTATTAAGTAATTTCCCACTATCTTAACAGTTTTTAGATCTGTAAAAAGTGATGCATCCAATCTAAGACTCCTTGATTTAGAGAAGAAATAGAAACATGCTGAGAAATAAATGCTGAGTTGTTATCAATTTATTGTGTAACTTTACTGGCAAGAACAAAAGAGCTATTTCACTAATTTTTCCAAAAACAATGTTGATATTGTATAAACAATATCTAAAAAGGTCAAGGAAACATGTTTGTGAACTGTACTTTTCATATTGGTTACCTACATAAACACTCAATGTTCCTATGAAGACTCAGTTAATCATTTGAAACAGATTTGTTGACTATCATTTTGTGTTTGTTGGTTTGTGCAAAATCTCTAAAATTCTGTGTCAACATTTTACACATTTTGGCCAAACCGTCAACTCAGCATTTCTCAAACTAAGGAGCCTGCAGATATCCTGTCCTGACATTCTTAGGTTTCAAGTTTGAGAAACACTCTAATACTTAGAAGGAATCCATTTACTGATGACTAACTTGAATAGATCCTTGAATGATAATAATCTCCGGTACCATTTTTTAAATGCCTTCTGCATACCAAGCTTTATTCTAAGTGCATTGTTTTCAATATATTATCCTTTTTCTAATCCTGGAAGTTAAATGTTATGATGATCCCTATTTTACATATAAAAAAGGTTCAGAGAGGCTGTTTGACAAGGACAGTAAAAGCTAATAACTTGTTCTAGCTCTTGAATGAATGGGCTAGAATTCAAATCCTAGTCTGCCTAACAAAAGTGCAGAAGACAGGGAAGCTTGAGGCAAACCTAAAAAGAAAAAACAGAAAAAAAAAAGTCCTCAAACTGCCTTATAGATCATTTCCAATGGTGTAAGCAGCCCTTGAATTTTTGGACAGATCTTTTTGTTTTTTTATTATACACAGGTTTGTAATCAAGCAGGTTTTGTTACCACTGTGGTAGATCGTATTTTTGTTCAAAATATCCATTCTTTTTGAGTTGTTCCTCTTCATGGGAGGATTATATATCCATGGTTCCTTGACATTATAGATACATAATATCATGTGACTTCTAGCACCTTTCCTTGAAGGGAGATTTTACCCGATGGAAGTCAGGCATGGCCATGTGATTTGTGACCAGAAATATATGAACAGAAATGACAATAGAACCTGTAAGAGGTCACTCAAGATCTCCTATGATCTCTTACTTATTCCCTTGAGTTTGACAACAACCCCATAAGTGGCTGCTCATTAGGGTTGAGTACCAGAGAAAAGATGACATGGAATATACGTGCAAATGTGATGGACAAGTAATATCAGTGAGAAATATTTCTTTGTAACCACTAAACTTAGGAGCCACTTAATTGCTTTTTTGAGTCTTGAGTTCTTCATTTGTAAATTGGTATGATAATACCTGCTTGTAGATATTGTGAAATTTGGAGAATTGTCTAAGAAAATGTATTTAAAAAGCTGAACACATTGGTATGTGCCATGTCTGGCCATTACTATTCCCCATTCTATTATTGAGTCATATATTTAAGTAATTAAGTAAGCAGATGTATCTGAGCTTATTTCTGGGAAGGGCTTGCTGCCCCAAAGTAAAATTAATATATCCCCATGTGAAATTTGGAATTCAAAATCCTTCTTCAGAATTCAAAAAAATAATAGCAAAATACAGTGGTTAGTTCCTCAAATATTAATAACTATCAGGTATCAGATATTGTTTAGTGCTTGGGACATACACACACACACGATTCATTCTCTTTTCCTAATGGGTGGCTAATCTAGTGGATTTATGAAACTGGTGGCAAATTAAAGCTTAAAATAGAAAATAAGGTTACATTTTTTATTTGACCGCAGCCATATTTCTTTCCAGTAGAATAATTTGAATTACCAAGGTGCTATTCCTAAGAAGTTGAGTTGGCTACAATGGATAAATAAAATTCATTAGTAATTAATGTCAACATTGATATTAAATAATCATGCTACTATTTTTAAATGATTATTCTCATGACAATAGTGTAATTCTATTTTGTTTATGCTACAGTTTCTTTGCATCTTGTTTACACTACAATTTCTTTCATGGAAATCAAAATAGTATAACTTCAACCAAAATCTAAGAACACCAAGTTGCGCATCATTAAATTATACACTGATTGTAATTTGCTCTTACATGAAACATGGCAGCAGGCAAACCCATCAAGTCCTTAGATGTACATTTCTTTGCCTGAAGGCCCATACTTTATTCTTCAGTTTTCAGAGCTCAAATTATAAAGTGCATTTTAATCCCATCAGAAGCTACAGAGTTGGAGCAAATGGGGCACCTGAAACCACTGTGTGAGCTGAATCACCTGAGTGCGACAGACAGGAGTAGAATATCTTCTGGTGGGATCCTGGAGCCACACTGCTGCTTTATGGCTCTTAAGAATTATTTATTAAAAATACAGTAATCCATTATGAACACAATTCTCTTGTTCACAGAGAGTTTTTAGAGTGCCACAGATACTGAAGTCACATTCCCTGACCTCAAACTCAGCAAACTGCTCTCTGAGCAAAATTCTGATGTAATCCACAATGGCCATTTACTGAGAATTGGGTGGAGCAAGCAAAATCAGTTCCCTAGATCCTTGGAAAGATTTACTGTGTAATGCCACGTGTTTTCCATTGCAGAAAACAACGTACAAAGTTCCCTGCCAATGCCAAACTGACATCACTAAAGTAAGTATTCTAAATGTATGCTTTCCTTCAATTCCCTGTTAGCATTACCTTTTAGCAAAAGATCTGCAACCACTGGCAAGACTTTTTAGTCAAATAAAATAAAGGAATTGTTCAGGGTATAATGCTTTTTGTTGCCAAATGCTCTTGACAGGATTAATAATTCAGATGAAATACATAGCCAAAGGAATTGTATGCTTTCTCTCATTTGAACAAATGTTTAATTATCTGCAGATGTGCAGAAAAACATGTACAAAAGTAAAATGTACTCACTTGCTATTATTTTAAATGTAAATGCATCCTATGACTTCCTTTGCATATTAAGAATTTTAAAAGTAAACATTTGCATTACAGATCTCTTCAAATAAAATCCTATTAAACACAAATGCAATATGAGCCAAAATACCTATTTTAAGAGCCAGTTCCTGAACTAATATTATCCTGTATTGGGTGAAATGTAGATGGAATTGAAATAATCAGTGTGCTCAAGTCTAAGTAGATGTTCTGAAAATACACAAAGGCAAAGTTGTTAACAACGAGGTCCATTATGGTGAAAAGTTCTACCTCATTGACTGGCATGACATCCTTATTCAGCATCTGAAATGGTATCTGCTTTTAGTCATTTCCCAGTAAAAATGAAGATGTGTAAATTTTCAATTTGTCTACTTTCATGACTTTATCTAACGTGTCCCATTACTGCATTTGCTATACATTGTAAAACAAATACCACTTCAGAGCTTCTGACAAAAGCTGTGTAGGCTTCAGATGATACCTACTTTGCTGAAACCATGCGTACATACAAGCCAAAAAGGAATGTATCCTCCCATTCAGGCACAAAAGTGGCTTCTAGAAGGGCCATATATTCAAAGTATTTCCTAAGTTTTTTCCTCTAATGGCACTGTATAGAACATGTGTATCAGACTGAACCTTAATCATAGGTTGACTTTGACCAGTACCATTACAGATATAAGCAAATATGGTAAACATCCACCAAATCTCAACACCCACTTTAATATCAGAAGTAGAAAATGAAATATGATTGATCCTACTCAGCCTGGTGCAGATGTACATATTGGGAAATGGGAATACACTCACATATAAGATTGTGTCTAAATAGTTCACCAGTTTCAGGAAAAATATGTTATTTGGTGGTTTAGTATCCAATTTGTGAGAAATCCACAATCTTTGACTCATGTTCTCCTTCTTCCCTCTGGCTAGATTCCTTTTGACCATTTCACTCCATGGGTGTATTTCCAGTAATGGGTAGAAAGAAGACATAAAAAAAGGTAAATATCAAATTAGTCATTTGGGATGCTTGTTATTAGTTCTATGAAAGGTCTGATGAAAAAAGTGAAAATTAAATTTATGAGTTATTTGTCGTTCTTAATTTTTTTCACTTTAATGTTGTCATGGATAATGTAGAATTTGTGTCTTAGCCCAAATTCTACCATTAAGCTCGACATGTTTTTATTGAATAAGCCATGAATATTCATTGACATTCGTGGTAGATCATAATCACAGCCATAGTAGGTTTTGTTCCAAAGATCTCCATTTAGTTTTCACATAATTGCATTTGTGCTATTTTTACTTTGCAACTGACCTTCTCTGTTGTATGAGTATATAGTTAGAATTCGGTACCTTGATGAACACAGGAAGTTTCCCATTCCAGTCATAATTTCTAAATTGCACAGGTTGCAACTTTGGAATGATGTAGATTAAGTGAGTTATGCCCAGAGAAAAAGTTTTGCTTAAAAGAGAAAATAGTAATCACATTTATGTAAGTATTAAATTGTGTCGGAAAGTATAAATGTCATTTCCATTTTCCAATCAAACTTCAACATATGCTTTGGTGTTTTGGCGCCACATGATAGTATGTACAACCAGACCAGGGGAACGTTCATCCTTACCTTGCATATACTGTCTAGGCTCTCAATTTATTCTTTCTATGCTTCTCAAAAAGCCCAATATTGAATTACATAAAGTACTAAGCCTTTCCCAGAAGGCTTCTGAAAAACATTTGGAATATTTTATCCTAAAATGTGTTTGTGATTTAATGGCACTACTTTAAAATACAATTGTTAGACACACCCTTGCTGATTATCTTATTTTGCCAGCAAATCCAGGCACATGAATTTTATAGAGACATAGTGAAATTCATTACCATCGAGGAACAAGAGAGTTACAGTTAAAAGTAAGCCGTATTTTTGACAGAATCTATGAATAAAAGGTAAACTTTTCAGTATTTTCAATATGAAGGGATAATTACCTTGTAAGTACAATCAAGTCTAGTTACTGTCAAGATCTGATTATTAAATTGTAAACTAAAATAAAGAGAATTGTAACCCTGAGTCCTATTTACATTATTTGCTCATAAAATCAGCCCAGATATTCCATGAACAATTGAAAAGTCATCACTAAACAATGCAGAGGGGAAGAAAAAAATACAAGTTTTTAGTTACTTGAATTAGTAAGGCTGCCTTTTTAATTATTTTGATTATTTTTTAATGCAGTTAACATTTTCATCAGAATTTAAAGCCATTCCCATTCAAGATATTCCTGGGGTTTTTGCACATACCTCCCCTCCTGTCTTTCTTTCTAACTCAATAAAAAAATTCTAGTTATATTTAGAAGACGTTGAAAAATCATTGTTTCTTCTTCGTTTTTCTTTATTTCACAGAATACAACATTTTAGAATTAAAGTCAATGGAGTATTTATGTTAACCAATAAAAAACTTTTGAAAATTTGGAATCCTGGGTCTCTTTCCAAGAAATACAGTTTTAAAAGGTATTTTGGAGAAGTTGAGTTGTAGATGTGGTATCTTAAAGCTACTAAATTAGAAATTTCTCAATGTTTCTTATTTTCTCTTCCTAAATGTATTTTTTAAACATCAGTAATAGTACAGAACTACAATATAAATTGTTTTTTGTTTTTTTCTTTATAATGCTCTCTGAGTTGTACGGTTTTAGTCATCTATTGCTGTGTAACAAATTACCCCCTAAAATTTAATGGCTTAGAACAACAAATACATACTAGTCATCTCAGTTTCTGTGGGCTAGCAATCTATTTTTTTTGTTTTTTAAACAAAAAAAAAAAAAAAAAAAAAAATTTGGTACCTTTTATTTTGTATATGTGAGGTTTACACCATATTATGGGATACGTATACAGTCATGTGTCACTTAACAATGGAAAAAATGTGTCGTTAGGCAATTTCTTCATTATATGAACATTATAGGGTGTACTTACACAAACGTAGCTTGTATATCATACTGTTCACCTAGGCTATGTGGAATGTTTTATTGCTCATAGGCGACAAAGAATACAGCATTTTGAAAGAATACAGAATTACAGCATTTTACCATTCTGTACTGGATGCTATTGTACTGAATACTGCAGGCAACTGTACCACAGTTGTATTTGTGTATCTGAACATATCTAAACATAGAAAAAGTACAGTAAGAATATGTTATAAAAATTTAAAATTGTGAATAGTGCCACAATAAACATATGGGTGCATGTGTCTTTATAGCAGCATAATTTATAATCCTTTGGGTATATACCCAGTAATGGGATGGCTGGGTCATATGGTACATCTAGTTATAGATCCTTGAGGAATCGCCATACTGTTTTCCATAATGGTTGAACTAGTTTACAATCCCACCAACAGTGTAAAAGTGTTCCTATTTCTCCACATCCTCTCCAGCACCTGTTGTTTCCTGATTTTTTAATGATTGCCATTCTAACTGGTGTGAGATGGTATCTCATTGTGGTTTTGATTTGCATTTCTCTGATGGCCAGTGGTGATGAGCATTTTTTCATGTGCCTGTTGGCTGTATGCATGTCTTCTTTTGAGAAATGTCTATTCATATCCTTTGCCCACTTTTTGATGGGGTTGTTTGTTTTTTTCTTGTAAATTTGTTTGAGTTCTTTGTAGGTTCTGGATATTAGCCCTTTGTCAGATGAGTAGATTGCAAAAATTTTCTCCCATTCTGTAGGTTGCCTGTTCACTCTGATGGTAGTTTCTTTTGCTGTGCAGAAGCTCTTTAGTTTAATTAGATCCCATTTGTCAATTATGGTTTTTGTTGCCATTGCTTTTGGTGTTTTAGACATGAAGTCCTCGCCCATGCCTATGTCCTGAATGGTATTACCTAGGTTTTCTTCTAGGGCTTTTATGGTTTTAGGTCTAACATTTAAGTCTCTAATCCATCCTGAATTAATTTTCATATAAGGAGTAAGGAAAGGATCCAGTGTCAGTTTTCTACTTATGGCTAGCCAATTTTCCCAGCACCATTTATTAAATAGGGAATCCTTTCCCCATTTCTTGTTTTTCTCAGATTTGGTCAAAGATCAGATGACTGTATATGTGTGTTAAAGTCTCCCATTATTATTGTATGGGAGTCTAACTCTCTTTGTAAGTCTCTAAGGACTTGCTCTATGAATCTGGGTACTCCTGTGTTGGGCACATATATATTTAGGATAGTTAGCTCTTCCTGTTGAATTGATCCCTTTACCATTATGTAATGGCCTTCTTTGTCTCTTTTGATCTTTGATGGTTTAAAGTCTGTTTTATCAGAGACTAGTATTGCAACCCCTGCTTTTTTTTGTTCTCCATTTGCTTGGTAGATCTTCCTCCATCCCTTTATTTTGAGCCTATGTATGTCTCTGCATGTGAGATGGGTCTCCTGAATACAGCAGACTGATGGGTCTTGACTCTTTATCCATTTGCCAGTCTGTGTCTTTTAATTGGAGCATTTAGTCAGTTTACATTTAAGGTTAATATTGTTATCTGTGAACTTGATCCTCTCATTGTGATATTAGCTGGTTATTTTGCTTGTTAGTTGATACAGTTTCTTCCTAGCCTCGATGGTCTTTACATTTTGGCATGTTTTTGCAATGGCTGGTACCGGTTGTTCCTTTCCATGTTAATGCTTCCTTCAGGATCTCCTGTAGGGCAGGCCTGGTGGTGACAAGTCTCTAAGCATTTGCTTGTCTGTAAAGGATTTTATTTCTCCTTCACTGATGAAACTTAGTTTGGCTGGATATGAAATTCTGGGTTGAAAATTCTTTTCTTTAAGAATGTTGGCCGGGCGCGGTGGCTCAAGCCTGTAATCCCAGCACTTTGGGAGGCCGAGACGGGTGGATCACGAGGTCAGGAGATCGAGACTATCCTGGCTAACACGGTGAAACCCCGTCTCTACTAAAAAAAAAAAATACAAAAAACTAGCCGGGCGCGGTGGCGGGCGCCTGTAGTCCCAGCTACTCGGGAGGCTGAGGCCGGAGAATGGCGTGAACCCGGGAGGCGGAGCTTGCAGTGAGCTGAGATCCAGCCACTGCACTCCAGCCTGGGCGACAGAGCGAGACTCCGTCTCAAAAAAAAAAAAAAAAAAGAATGTTGAATATTGGCCCCCACTCTCTTCTGGCTTGTAGAGTTTCTGCCGAGAGATCTGCTGTTAGTCTGACGGGCTTCCCTTTGTGGGTAACCCAACCTCTCTCTCTGGCTGCCCTTAACATTTTTTCCTTCATTTCCACTTTGGTGAATCTGACAATTATGTGTCTTGGAGTTGCTCTTCTCAAGGAGTATCTTTGTGGCACTCTTTGTATTTCCTGAAATTGAATGTTGGCCTGCCTTAGTAGGTTGGGGAAGTTCTCCTGGATGATATGCTGCAGAGTGTTTTCCAACTTGGTTCCATTTTCCCCCTCACTTTCAGGCATACCAATCAGACATAGATTTGTTCTTTTCACATAATCCCATATTTCTTGGAGACTTTGTTCATTTCTTTTTCCTTTTTTTTCTCTAGACTTCTCACTTCATTTCATTCTTTTGATCTTCCATCATTGATACTCTTTCTTCCAGTTGATTGAGTCAGTTACTGAAGCTTGTGCATTTGTCATGTGTCTCTTTTGTCATGGTGTTTATTTCTGTCAGTTCGTTTATGGTGTTTTCTGTATTGATTATTCTAGTTATCCATTCTTCCATTTTTTTTTCAAGAGTTCTAGTTTCTTTGCGCTGGGTACGTAGTTCCTCCTTTAGCTCTGAGAAATTTTATTGACTGAAGCCTTCTCCTCTCAACTCATCAAAGTCATTCTCCATCCAGCTTTGATTCATTGCTGGCGATGAGCTGCGTTCCTTTGGAGGGGGAGATGCGCTCTGATTTTTTGTATTTCCAGCTTTTCTGCCCTGCTTTTTCCCCATGTTTGTGGTTTTATCTGCCTTTGGTCTTTGATGCTGGTGAGGTACTGATGGGGTTTTGGTGTGGGTGTCCTTTCTGTTTGTTAGTTTTCCTTGTAACAGTCAGTACCCTCAGCTGTAGGTCTGTTGGAGATTGCTTGAGGTCCACTGCAGACCCTGTTTGCCTGGGTATCAGCAGCAGAGTCTGCAGAAGATAGAATATTGCTGAACAGCGAGTGCTGCTGTCTGATTCTTGCTCTGGAAGCTTCATCTCAGGGGTGTATCGCACCGTGTGAGGTGGGAGGTGTCAGTCTGCACCTCAGTTGAAAATGCAGAAATCATCCATCTTCTGTGTCACTCGCGCTGGGAGCTGGAGGCTGGAGCTGTTCCTATTCAGCTATCTTGCTTGCACCCCCTGTTCTAATCTTTATTATTTCCTTCCATCTGCTAATTTGGGGGTTTATTCTTTTTTTTTTTTTTTTTTTTTTTTTGAGACAGAGTCTTGCTCTGTCACCCAGGCTGGAGAGCAGTGGCGCCATCTGGGCTCACTGCAAGCTCCACCTCCTGGATTCACACCATTCTCCTGCCTCAGCCTCCTGAGTAGCTGGGACTACAGGTGTCCGCCACCATGCCCAGCTCATTTTTTTGTATTTTTAGTAGAGACGGGATTTCATCGTGTTAGCCAGGATGGTCTCGATCTCCTGACCTCATGATCCGCCCGCCTCAGCCTCTCAAAGTGCTGGGATTACAGGCGTGAGCCACCGTGCCTGGCCTATTCGTTCTTTTACATAGTTCCTTGAGGCATAATCTTTTACTATTTATTTAGAAGTTTTAAATGTAGGTATTTAATACTATAAACTTCCCCCCAAAACTGCTCTTACTGCATTCATAAGTTTTGATATGTTGTGTTTGCATTGCCATTTGCCTCAAGATGTTTATAATTTTCCCTTTTGATTTATTTATTGACTTATTCAGGAGCACGTTGTTTAATTTCCCATATTTGTGAATTTTCCAAGATTCTTCTTGTTATTGATTTCTGATTTCATACCGTTGTGATCTGAAACAATATTAGATATTATTTTAACTTTCTGAAATTTGGTGAGACTTGTTTTGTGGCCTTACATATAGTCTATCATGGAGAATGTTTTATGAGCACTAGAGAAAAATGTATATTCTGCTGTTGGATGGAAAGTTCTAAATATGTCTGTTAGGTCTTTTTGGTAAAAAATTGCAGTTCAAATTAGTATTCTCATATTAATTTTCTATCTAATTGATCTATCCATTGTTGAATATGGGATATCAAAATTCCCTACTATTGTATTGCTGTCTATGTCTCCCTTCCTGTCCAATAATATTTATATATTTAGGTTCTTCAATGTTGGGTGCCAATATATTTACAATGGTTCTGTCCTCTTGATGAACTGACCTATTTATCATTAAATAATGACACTCTTTGTTTGTTGTGAGTTTTTGACTTAAAGTCAACTTTAAGTATAGCCACCCCTGATAAATTTTGATTACCATTTGCATGGAATATCTTCTTCCATCACTTCACTTTCAGCCTATGTGTATTCTTAAAGCTTAAGTGGGTCTTTTGAAAGCAGCATATAATTGGATCTTGTTTTTAAAAATTCATTCAGCTACTCTTGATTGGAGAATTTAATGTTTACATTAAAGGTGATTATTGATAAGTAAAGATTTATTACTGCCATTTTGTTTTCTGATTGTTTTGTAGCTCCTTCATTCCTTCCTCTTTTTTAAATTATACTTTAAGTTCTGGGGTACATGTACAGAGTGTGCAGCTTTATTACATAGGTATACACATGCCATTGTGGTTTGCTCCACCCATCAACCTGTCACCTACATCAGGTATTTCTCCTAATGCTATCCCTCCCCTAGCCCCCCACCCCCCAAGAGGCCCTGGTGTGTGACATTCCCCTCCCTGTGTCCATGTGTTCTCATTATTTAACTCCCACTTACGAGTGAGAACATATGGTGTTTGGTTTTCTGTTCTTCTGTTAGTTTGCTAAGAATGATAGTTTCCAGCATCTTCCATGTGCCTACAAAGGACATGAACTCATCCTTTTTATGGCTGCATAGTATTTTCTTTATTCAGTCTATCATTAATGGGCATTTGGGTTGGTTCCAAGTCTTTGCCATTTTTGAATAGGGCCACAATAAACGTACGTGTGCATGTGTCTTTATAGTAGAATTATTTATAATCCTTTGGGTATATACCCGGTAATGGGATTGCTGGGTGAAATGGTGTTTCTCGTTCTAGATCCTTGAGGAATCACCACACTGTCTTCCACAATGGTTGAACTAATTTACACTCCCACCAACAGTGTAAAAGCTTTCCTATTTCTCCACATCCTCCCCAGCATCTGTTGTTTCCTGACTTTTTAAAGATCGCCATTCTAACTGGCATGAGATGGTATCTCATTGTGGTTTTCATTTGCATTTCTGTAATGACCAGCGATGATGAGATTTTTGTCAGATGTTTTTTGCCTGCATAAATGTCTTCTTTTGAGAAGGGTCTGTTCATATCCTTTGCCCACTTTTTGGTGAGGTTGTTTGTTTTTTTCTTTTAAATTTGATTAAGTACTTTGTAGATTCTAGGTAGTAGCCCTTTGTCAGATGGATAGATTGCAAAAATGTTCTCCCATCCTATAGGTTGCCTGTTCACTCTGATGATAGTTTCTTTTGCTGTTCAGAAGCTCTTTAGTTTAATTAGATCCCATTTGTCAATTTCGGCTTTTGTTGCCATTCCTTTTGGTGTTTTAGTCATGAAGTCCTTGTCCATGCCTATGTCCTGAAAGGTATTGCCAAGGTTTTTTTCTAGGGATTATGATTTTAGGTCTTACATTTAAGTCTTTAATCCATCCGGAGTTAATTTTTGTATAAGGCATAAGGAAAGGATCCAGTTTCAGCTTTCTGCATATGGCTAGCCAGTTTTCCCAACACCATTTATTAAGTAGGGAATCCTTTCCTCATTGCTTCTTTTTGTGAGGTTTGTCAAAAATCAAATGGTTGTATATGTGTGGCATTATTTCTGAGGCCTCTGTTCTGTTCCATTGGTCCATATGTCTGTTTTGGCACCAATACTATGCTCTTTTGGTTACTGTAGCCTTGTAGTATAGATTGATGTCAGGTAGCATGATGCCTCCAGCTTTGTTCTTTTTGCTTAGAATTGTCTTGGCTATGTGGGCCCTTTTTTGGTTCCATATGAAATGTAAAGTAGTTTTTTCCAATTCTGTGAAGAAAGTCAATGGTAGCTTGATGGGAATAGCATTGAATCTATAAATTACTTTGGGCAATATGGCCATTTTCATGATATTGATTCTTCCTATCCATGAGCATTGAATGTTTTTCCATTTGTTTGTGTCTTCTCCTATTTCCTTGAGCAGTGGTTTGTAGTTCTCCTTGAAGAGATCCTTCACATCCTTGTGAGTTTTATTCCTGGGTATCTAATTCTCTTTGTAGCAGTTGTGAATGGGAGTTCACTCATGATTTGGTTCTCTCTTATTGATGTATAGGAATGCTTGTGATTTTTGCACATTGATTTTGTATCCTGAGATTTTGCTGAAGTTACTTATCAGCTTAAGGAGATTTTTGGCTGAGATGATGGGGTTTTCTAAATATACGACCATGTCATCTGCAAACAGAGACAATTTGACTTCCTCTTCTTTTCCTAATTAAACACCCTTTATTTCTTTCTCTTGCCTGATTGCGCTAGCCAGAACTTCCAATACTATGTTGAATAGGAGTAGTGAGAGAGAGTATCCTTGTCTTGTGCTAGTTTTGAAACGGAATGCTTCCAGTTTTTGCCCATTCAGTATGATATTGGCTGTTTTTTGTCATAAATAGCTCTTATTATTTTGAGATATGTTCCATCAATGCCTAGTTTATTGAGAGTTTTTAGCATGAAGGGCTGTTGAATTTTGTCAAAGGCCTTTTCTGCATCTATTGAGAAGATCACGTAGTTTTTGTCATTAGTTCTGTTTGTGATGGATTATGTTTATTGATTTACATACGTTGAACCAGCCTTGCATCCCAGGGATGAAGCCAACTTGATAGTGGTGGATAAGTTTTTTGATGTGATGCTGGATTCGGTTTGCCAGTATTTTATTGAAGATGTTTGCATCGATATTTGTCAGAGATATTGGCCTGAAATTTTCTTTTTTTGTTGTGTGTCTGCCAGGTTTTGGTATCAGGATGATGCTGGCCTCATAAAATAAGTTAGGGACAAATCCCTCTTTTTCTATTGTTTGGAATAGTTTCAGAAGGAATGGTACCAGCTCCTCTTTGTACCTCTGGTAGAATTAAGCTGTCAATCTCTCTGGTCCTGCACTTTTTTTTGTTGGTAGGCTATTAATTGCTGCCTTCATTTCAGAACTTGTTTTTGGTCTATTCAGGGATTTGACTTCTTCCTGGTTTAGTCTTGGGAGGTTGTATGTGTCTAGGAATTTATCCATTTCTTCTAGATTTTCTAGATTCTTTGCGTAGAGGTGCTTATAGTATTCTCTGATGGTAGTTTGTATTTCTGTGGGATCAGTGATGATATTCCCTTTATCACTTTTTATTGCATCTATTTAATTCCTCTCTCTTCTTCTTTATTAGTGTGGCTAGCAGTCTATCTATTTTCCTGATCTTTTTTTTTTTTTTTTAAACTCCTGGATTCGTTTTTTTTTTTTTTTTTTTGAAGGATTTTTCATGTCTCTATCTCCTTCACTTCTGCTCAGATCTTAGTTATTTCTTGTCTTCTACAAGCTTTTGAATTTGTTTGCTCTTGCTTCTCTAGTTCTTTTAATTGTGATGTTAGGGTGTTGATTTTTAGATCTTTCCTCCTTTCTCTTGTGGGCATTTACTGCTATAAATTTCCCTCTACATACTGCTTTAAATGTGTCCCAGAGATTCTGGTAAGTTGTATCTTTGTTCTCATTGGTTTCAAAGAACATCTTCATTTTTGTCGTCATTTCATTATTTACCCAGTAGTCATCTAGGAGCAGGTTGTTCAGTTCCATGTAGTTGTGCCGTTTTGAGTGAGTTTCTTAATCCCGAGTTCTAATTTGATTGCACTGTGGTCTGAGAGAGTGTTTGTTATCATATTCGTTCTTTTGCATTTTCTGAGAAGTGTTTTGCTTCCAATTATGTGGTCTGTTTTACAATAAGTGCAACGTAGTGCTGAGAAGAATGTATATTCTGTTGATTTGGGGTGGAGAGTTCTGTAGACGTCTATGAGGTCTACTTGGTCCAGAGCTGAGTTCAAGTCCTGGATATCCTTGTTAATTTTCTGTCTCATTGATCTAATATTGACAGTGAGGTGTTAAAGTCTCCCACTGTTATTGTGTGGGAGTCTAAGTCTCTTTGTAGGTCTCTAAGAACTTGTTTTATGAATCTGGGTGTTCCTGTATTGGGTGCATATATATTTAGGATAGTTAGCTCTTCTTGTTACATTGATCCCTTTACCATTACATAATGCCCTTCTTTGTCTCCTTTCTTTTATTCTTTTTTTTTTCTCTCTTTTTTTTTGGTTTAAAGTCTGTATTATCAGATACTAGGATTGCAACCCCTGCTTTTTTTTGCTTTCCATTTGCTTGGTAAATATTCCCCAATTTCTTTATTTTGAGCCTATGTGTGTGTTTGCACATGAGATATGTCTCCTAAATACAGCACACCGATGAGTCTTGACTCTTTGTCCAATTTGCCAGTCTGTGTCTTTTAATTGGAGCATTTAGCCCATTTACATTTAAGGTTAATATTGTTATGTGTGAATTTGATCCTGCCATTATGATGCTAGCTGGTTATTTTGCCCGTTAGTTGATTCAGTTTCTTCATGGCCTCAGTAGTCTTTACAATTTGGTATGTTTTTGCAGTGACTGGTACCATTTGATCCTTTCCATGTTTAGTGCTTCCCTCAGGAGCTCTTGTAAGGCAGTCCTGGTGGTGACAAAATCTCTCAGCATTCGCTTGTCTGTAAAGGATTTTATTTCTCCTTCGCTTATGAAGCTTAGTTTGGCTGCATATGAAATTCTGGGTTGAAAATTCTTTAAGAATGTTGAATATTGGCCCCTACTCTCTTCTGGCTTGTAGAGTTTCTGCCTAGAGATCTACTGTTAGTCTGATGGGCTTCCCTTTGTGGGTAACCCGACCTTTCTCTCTGGCTGCCCTTAACATTTTTTCTTTTATTTCAACCTTGGTGAATCTCACAATTATGTGCATTGGGGATGCTCTTCTCAAGGGGTATCTTTATGGTGGTCTCTGTATTTCCTGAATTTGAATGTTGGCCTGCCTTGCTAGGTTGGTGAAGTTCTCCTGGATAATATCCTGAAGAGTGTTTTCTAACTTGGTTCCATTTTCCCCGTCACTTTCACATATACCAATCCAACGTAGATTTGGTCTTTTTACATAATCCCATACTTCATGGAGGCTTTGTTCATTTCTTTTCATTCTTTTTTTCTCTAATCTTGTCTTCTTGCTTTATTTCATTGAGTTGATCTTCAATCTCTGATATTCTTTATTCCACTTGATCAATTTGGCTATTTATACTTGTGTATGCTTCATGATGTTCTTGTGCTGTGTTTTTCAGCTCCTTCAGGTCATATATGTTCTTCTCTAAACTGGTTATTCTAGTTAGCAATTCGTCTTTTTGTCAAGGCTAGCTTCCTTGCATTGGATTAGAATATGATCCTTTAGCTCGGAGGAGTTTGTTGTTACCCACCTTCTGAAGCCTACTTCTGTCAATTTTCCAAACTCATTCTGTGTCCAGTTTTGCTCCCTTGCTGGTGAAAAGTTGTGTTTCTTTGAACAAGAGGTGTTCTAGTTTTTGGAATTTTCAGCCTTTTTGAGCTGGTTTCTCCCCATCTTCATGGAATAATCCACCTTTCATCTTTGAAGTCGGTGACCTTTGGGTGGGGTCTCTGAGTGGACAACCTTTTTGTTGATGTTGATACTATTCCTTTCTTTCTGTTAGTTTTCCTTCTAATAGTCAGGCCCCTCTGCTGCAGGTCTGCTGGAGTTTGCTGGAGGTCCACTCCAGACCCTGTTTGCCTGGGTATCACTAGCAGAGGCTGCAGAACAGCAAAGATTGCTGCCTGTTCCTTCCTCTGGAAACTTTGTCCCAAAGGGGCACCTGCCACATGCCAGCCAGAGCTCTCCTGTATGAGGTGTCTGTTGGCCCCTACTGAGAGGTTTCTCCCAGTCAGGATACACGGGTGTCAGGGACCCACTTGAGGAGGTAGACTGTTCCTTATCAGAGCTCGAACGCTGTGCTGGGAGATCTGCTGCTCTCTTCAGAGCTGCCAGGCAGTGACATTTAAGTCTGCTTAAGCTGCACCCACAACTACCCCTTCCCCCATGTGCTCTGTCCTAGGGAGGTGGGGGTTTTATCTATATGTCCCTGACTAGACCTGCTGCCTTTTTTCCAGAGATGCCCTGCCCTGAGAGGAGGGAATCTAGAAAGGCAATCTGGCTGCAGTGGCCTTGCTGAGCTGCAGTGGGCTCTACCCAGTTCAAACTTCCCAGTGGCTTTGTTTATTCTGTGAGGGTACAACCACCTACTCAAGTCTCAGCAATGGTGGGTGCCCCTCCCACCACCAAGCTGGAACATTGCAGGTTGATCTCAGACTGCTGTGCCGGCATGAGAATTTCAAGCCAGTGGATGTTATCTTGCTGGGCTCCGTGGGGGTGGGACCTGCTGAGCCAGACCACATGGCTCGCTGGCTTCAGCCCCCTTCCAGGGTAGTGAAGAGTTCTGTCTCACTTGCATTCCAGGTGCCACTGGGGTATGAATAAAAAATTCCTGCAGCTAGCTCAGTGTCTGTCCAAACAGTCACTCAGTTTTGTGCTGGAAACCTAGGGCCCTAGAGACATAGGCACAGGAGGGAATCTCTTGGTCTGTGGATTGTGAAGACCATGGGAAAAGCTCGGTATCTGGGCCAGAGTGCACAGTACAGTCCCTAATGGCTTCCCTTGGCTAGGAGAGGGAGTTCCCCGACCCCTTGTGTTTCCTGCATGAGGCAATGCCCTACCCTACTTCAGTTGTCCTGCTTGGGCTCTACCCACTGTCCAACCAGTCCCAGTAAGATGACTCAAGTACCTCAGTTGGAAATGCAGAAATCACCTGCCTTCTATGTCGATCTTGCTGGGAGCTGCAGACCAGAGTTGTTCCTATTCGGCCATCTTGCCAGCAATCCCCCCTCTTTTCTTTTTTACATTTGTGATTTGATAATTTTCTATAATGCTAAGCTTTAATTCCTTTCTCTTTCTTGTTTGTATATATGCTGTAGTTTTTTATTTTGTGATTGCTATGAGGCTTACCTAAAATATTTTATACTTATAATCTGCAAATTTAAGCTAAAATAATATGCCACATAAAGAAACTCTAGGTTTTTATCCCTCTCCTATTTATGTTTTGAGTGTCATAATTTACATCTTTTTATATTATGTATTCCTTAACTTATTGTAGCTATTATTTTTGACCATTTTCACTTTTAACTTTCATGTTGAAGATACATGTGGTTTACACACCAACTTTACAATATTGGCACATTCCAAATTTGGCTCTAAATTTACCTCTACTAGTCAGTTTTATACTTTCATATGTGTTAATGATAGTAATTATCATCTTTTTATTTCCATTTGAAGAACTGCCTTAAGCATTTCTTATAAGGTAGGTCTATTGTTGATGAATTTCCTCAGTTTTTGCTTATCTGAAAAGACTATTTCTCCTTCATTTTTGGATAACAGATTTGCTAAGCTTAATATTATTGGCCAGCAGGGCTTTTCTTTTTCTTTCAAAACTTAGACTATATCATCCCATTCTCTTCTGGGCTGCAGGTTTTTCCCTGAGAAATCCACTGATAGTAATGGAGGTTCTCTTATCTGTGATGTGAATGCTTTTCTTTTGTGGCTTTTAGAATTCTTTTTGTCTTTGACTTTTGACTGTTTTATTATAATGTGCCTAAGACGGGACTTCCTTGGGTTGAATCTGTTTGGGAACCTATAATCTTGATGGGTCTACGTGTCCACATCTCATCTAGGACTTGGGATTTCCCCACAATTATTTTATTAAAGAAGCTTTCTTTGTCTTTCTCTGTCTCTTCTTCCTTTGGAATCCATATAATATGAATATTTGTTTGCTTAATAATGTCCCATAGACTGTCTTTATTCTTCCTCCCCCCGCCCCCCCGAGTCATGTTAAAAAACCAATCTTCAAGTTCACAGATTCTTTCCTCTGATCAGTCTGGTCTGCTGTTGAAGCTTTCAATTGTATGTTTTATTTTATTCATTTAATTTTTCAGCTCCAACATTGGTGGTAGTGGTGTTGGTGGTTGTTTTAATCATACCTGTCTCTTTATTAAATTTCTCATTCTGGTCATGAATTCCTTTTCTGATTTCAATGAACTATTTATATTCTCTTGCATCTTGCTGAGTTTCCTTAAGATCATTGTTTTGAATTTTTTAATTTCTTTTTGGGAAATTTCTAAATTTTCATTTCTTTAAGGTTAGTTACTGAACAATCATTGTGTTCCTTTGGTAGTATCTTGTTTTCTTTTTCATGTTTCTTGTGTCCCTGCATTGATGTGTATGCCTCTGGGTGCAGAGTCAGCTCTTCCAAATTTTATAGATTGGCTTTCATAGGGAAATACTTTTATCTGCAGATGGGCTTGAGGACATTCGTTGGGCAGGATGTGGTGGCTCTGGTTCCATGTGGGTATAGTGGAGTAATCTCCATGCAGTTTCTTTGGCTGTGATCAATGTTAGCAATGACTAAGGGTGCCTGACAGTAGCTGTATAAGTTATTAGGGTAAGGGCTTTAAGAATCCTCTTTGGATAACAGATTTGATAAGATTTCCTCACAGTGGAAAATCTTAGTTGGGGGGATCTCTGTTGGTGCTCAGTCTTCCGTGGCTCACAGGCAGCCACAATGGCACTGCAATCCAGGACATAGGTGCTTGGAGTAGCTGTGGAGTCAGGTTTCTGGACTTGAGGTCTTACAAAACTATTACGGCCCTGGACACTTAAGGTGCAGGTTCACTTTCTGAGGGACAAGTGAATGCATTTCTCCCACTAAGCCAGGGTCTGTTGCTCTGAGGTACACCCAAGTTTTTATCCAGAGTCCTGAGATATAGCTGTGATTTTGACCCTGAGGGGTAGGGTACAGCACTAGCCTGTGTAAGAAGGAAGGGATGCTTCAGAGTCTCAGGCCTTGAATTTGGGACCGCTTCAATTTGGGGCTGCAAATTAGCTCTGTGAGGACAAGTGCAGCAGCAGCAACATGGACCCAAGAATGGAAAGATGCTGCAGTTGGTTGGACCCTGTGGGTAGGGAACGATGCAGTGATGATACCCCTCCTTACAGAGGTGGAGTGCTGCAGCTTAAACTGCAGAAGGCTAATGTATTTCCAGATAGGCAAGGTGCTATACCTTATCAACCTGGAGAGTGAGGTCACACAGCTCATGCAAGGGTCTGATTCCCTGGGATGCAAGGCTCTGCATCTGCTCAACCCCAGAAAGTGCAGCTACATGAGTCAGCAGAGCCTCTGGATCCCTGGGGGTCAGGCACCATGTCAGCTGTGGTGTTGGGAGATGCAACTGTTCGGATGCACTAGAGGCTCAGATTTCTTGGGGTAGGGGGTAGCATGCTGCTGCCCTCAGCTTTGACACTAGGGACACAAATAATTCCTTGTGCGGGAGGACTGAGGTCCCTGGGGGACAGGGTACTCTGCCTGTTCTGAGGCTGAAGACACATTTCTCCAGTGTGCTGGAGATGCAGGTTAGTGGGGAATGGAGTGCTGCCTTGGCTGTGGTGCTGGGGGCACAACTATTCTGGTAGTTCAAGTCTCTGTGTCTTCAGGGGCGGGGTATTACTTCAGTTCAGCCCTATAGGGAGGATCTAGCAGTAACTGGGATGGGGGGCATGGGGTGACTTTGCAGTAGCTTGGCTCTGGGCATAGGGCATAGCAGCAGCTCTGCTCAGGAATGGTGCACTACTGGCTGGGCATGGTGCAGTGGCTGCCAAGCCTCAGGGATAGAGAGATGCAATGGCTGCTTGCCACTGGAGTAGCATGCACTCTAACTGTGCCTCTGCTTACACGATGGTGCAGAGCAATAGCAGCAAGGGCCATAGGGAGGTGGACAGTGCACAGCGTCAGCTCCATCTCTGAGAATAGCTCAGTGCGTGGACTCTAGGAGTTCTCTCAGCTGGGCTTAGACCCTGTGAGGACACCTATGAGGACTGAAAGTGCCCATGATGCTGATGGTGGCTTCTGGGATCCTATTGCTTACCTTTTCCTAGCAGGGAGAAATCTCTCCTAGTCCCAAGCTGATCCCAACTGGGAAGATGGGGGTAGTAAGGGCAAGGTGTTTCCTTTCCTTCTCCATGCAGCATCCTGGGTTTCTGGGCTCTGCAGGATTTATGCTTCTGCTTTGCTGTTCTATGGTACTCTTCTTTATTTTGGTCAAAATATAGTTGTTTATTTGCTGTTTGTGTGGGGGGAGGTTTAGTGGGGAGGAAGAGCTCTAGGAGCTTCTAGTTGACCATCTTGCTGACATCATTCTCAAGCAACTATTATTTTTAAAACCAAAGCCCATAAATGCAGACTTACCTTTATATGTGTCTATTTGTATATGTACTCCTGAATAGGTGTGTGTGATTAAAAAAAGTGTGATAAAGTAATGATTTGTCACTTATTTTGTTTTCTTCGTTAGATTATTAACTCTTCAATGCAAAGACTGTGTCTCTTCATGATATAAATTTCTATAGACTACCTGGTATAAGACTAGAAATGTCACTGTAAATAGCAGTGACATAGAAGAGGTGGATATAAATTGTATTCCATATTTATAGTTAAATGTGTCTGTTTGCAGACCTTTCAATCACTCCATAGCTATATTTTCCATATTCCCTTGCGTTGTTAAAAAGTGACATGTTTATGTGCCACATATTTGGAATTCTCAGATTCCAATAAACACTCTTGGCCCTAACAAGGAAAGGTCTGTTCCGTGTTTCACTTTAGTGGAGGACGTGTTTAACCACTGTGCTAGCTGGCGAATTGCTCTAAGGGTCCATGAGATTAGCCAGGACTTTCTTATGCTTTATTATTTTTCTGTTAAGTAGAGAATTTAGTGTTAAATAATAGTCAGGGTTGTCTGGACTCCCTGCTCATTGTCCATCAAAGAAATATTAAACCTACAAAAGAGTGGAAAATAAGTTTAATAAAAAGACATTTCAATTAATTAATTAATCAACCAAAAAGAGTGGAAAACAAACTTACTTAAAAGGTATTTAAAACTTTGTTTTCACATTAAACAGAAAGAAATATTTGTTTTCAATATGTGCGGGAGTCACCCAGAGTTTCCAACCACTTTTCTCATTAAGATGTGGGGTAAATCTGTCCCAGCTTGTTAATTACCAACATCCTACCTTCCATCTAGTATTGTGTTTAATCCATGTACAGGACAAAAACATTGATCTATGTGAACTCTTTCAACTTTAGCTCTTTCAACTCCTACAACTGGGATTTCTTTGACCTAGACTACTGGATTTGAAAATATCTTGCTGCTATGCATTTGCAGGCATGACTTTCCTCGCTTAAGCTTAGCAGAAAAATAAAGCTTGCAAAATATTAAACAGTATTTACCTGAGAGTGTAGGTGTTAGGAAGTTTTAAGGATTTAAAATGCTTCTTCTGAATATTTGATGAGTCTTACCCTTGATATTTTTGGTTTAGGTTCATGTTCGCTGAGCATACATCAATTTAATTTAATACAAAAGGCTTTTGTCTTATCCAAAGCTACATCCATGACTTCATCCTATCACTTAAACACTTTTTCTCATATCACACTCTTTTTTTAGTCCCTAAGGATGGGCCTTGTGTGTACTTTTATCTTTTAGTGTTCATCTTTCTTTTCAAATGCAAAATGATTCACTCTTATAGAGCATTGGGATTTGATTGTCTTCTTATGATGATCAGAAGTAAATTCTCTCTTTTCTAAATATAGAATTCTGAAAAGAAAGAAAAAAGCATTTACTTGCAGACTGCAAAGTTTTAAATTATCTGTCTAGTTAGGCATCCTTTAAGACTGCATCAGAATCTTGTCAATGCTGAAATACGTTACTCTGGTATGCTGGCGGGATTCTCATGGAATACTGCACAAGAAACTCCAAATTACACAATGGCTGTGATCTATCCAAAAAGTGACTTTTGACTTCTAAAGATAAATTTCTTAAAGCAATGTTTAGATATTTCGTCCTGGATTTTAAGTGAAAGCAAACCCTCAAACTGTTCCCTTTTGTATTAGAAGTGCTAGATCAAAGTTTAATATGACAATAAATGCCAGTGTCCAGATCATATCTCCATGACAAAGAACACTGTGGGAATGTTCAGCTCTAACACAGGAGCAGGCAAACTATGGCCAAATCTCACCTTCGGACTGTTTTGATATGGTGAGCTAGGAATGGGTTGGTTTGTTTTGTTTTGTTTTGCTGCTCCCTTATCACTTTAAGGGGTTTTAAGGTTTTAAGGTTTAAGGGGCCGCCTGGGGGTGTCGGGGTAGGCAGTCCGGTTCCTGCTCTGCTAGTGCTGCAACCTGATCCCCGCACACCCTGGAGAGGCAGCGTGTAAGAATGGTTTTTGAATTTTTTAATGATTAAAAGCAAAATCAAAAGAATATTTTGCGATACATTAAAATTATATGAAATTTAAATTTCCATGGCTATAAATAAAGTTTTATTGGAGCATAGCCATGCTGTGTTTACATATTATCTATGGCTGCTTTCCCTACAAAAGCAGAGTTGGGACTTGGGAGAGAGACCATATGGCCCACAAAGCCTCACATATCACTATCTTGTCCTTTGCAGAAAGTTTGCCAACCCCTTCTCTAACATCATGAACTTTGCTCTGCATTGTTCAATGGTTATTCTCAGAATGTATTAAATTTAAATCTCTATTGAAGGAAGTGAAAAACAAAGTAACTTCTCTATGATGATCAGTGATATTTGGAATCCTTTTTACTGGATCTTTCCATATAAAGCTTTGTTCTCTCATAATTTCCTAATACATGTCTATAGCTTATATCAAGAGAAGAATGTCTAATATATATTACAGCATTGTTTAGTGACTTAAATAACAATGAAAAATAAAAACTTCTAAATATTTTGTGAATTATGATGTTTATGAAGATAAATCCTTAAAATCCAAGACATCTCCCCTAAGAAACTCCCCCACTTATTCTATTTATACTTAATTCTGCAACATAGTGGAAAACATAGTATCTCTTGTATATATATAAAAGCATATAAAGCTTTCATAAAATTTTGGGACTTTGTTACTTTTCCCTACTATGAGAGAAACTGGGTTTGAAGAATCATGGCATTTTGGTATTAGAGAAGAATGGACAAGGTTCTAATAAAATATAGTATTAAATCAGTGACACGGCTGAGATTAAAAGAAGGAAGAGATAATAAACAGTGTAATTGTTGGCTTTAAAAATATTTGTAAAGCAGTATCCTGACAAAGATATGATTCTCTAGACCTTACCCTATTCAAAATTCCTACAACCCATGTTAGTATAACTCCATACCCCAGAATGCCTCGGAGGTGTAGAAAGGTTTATACCATAAACCATATACCATGCCTAACCAGACATTGTGTATGTTTTGCCCATAATTTTGGTTTTGGATTCCTTCGCTCTTCTTCCCAGTGGCTGACCTCAGAAAACACCTGGTAGGCATCCTCTAAACACAACTTCTAGGGTGGTTATGGAGGTTGATTATAGTGCACTTGAGTCTACTTCATGTGCTGACAGCTCTGGTTCACTCTCCACTTGCTCTTAGAAAATGCTCATGAAATCCTAACTATATTGTACTGCCACCTCTCTAAACATAGCACATTCACCTTTGGACAACCTCTGATGTTTTGTCTCAACAAAACTGGAGGGGGAAACAAGATGACAGGCCTTTGGTGAGTGTACGATTCTCCCCGGGGCCTGAAAGCTTAAGGAAATAAATTAACTCCTCTCTTCTCAGGCCCAGTCCCAAGGCGCAAGGCCACTTGGCATCAGTAGTGTGTGTCAGCAAGATAGCAGAAGCAGGAAGAGGGCCAGCCGGAAGACACCTATTCTGACAGGAAGACACCCCTGAAGATGGAGAAAGAGGCCATCTGGGTACAACGTAACAGTTACGTCAGACTAGATACTTCCTGTCTATAGGAGACTATAAAACTTTTGCCCCATCCTTATTTGGGGCTGAGGCCTAACAGGCCTGCACCCAGGCTCTCATTATTACAGCATGTTTCTCCATACCTATTCGTGTTGTCTGTTTGCATGCTCTTGGGATTCGAACCGATGTACAGTGAGGAGTCGTCAAGGGATGAAAACTGGTATGTCTAGAGGCAGAGTTTAAAAGCAGTTTCTCTTCAAAACATCCTTTTTTATACCACTTTGTAAGTATCTCAATACATCATAGTAGTAGCAGCAGTAAAATAGGTGATATCACAGAGAATTATCTTGAAACATTTATTTCCAATCCAAAATGGAGCTTTATACTATATCTGTCATAAATGTAAGTTATTCTCTGCCAGATGACTATAATTGCAAAGTCGAGTTTGATGTGATGTCTGATGGCAGGATGATAGTACACTACCACCCTTCTATGGACATTCCATATGAACATACAAAATATATCCCTTGACTAGACCCTGTGCATAATAATGAAGAAACACATGATCTAGGGCTGAAAACCAGATCATAAGAAAAAGCTGAACACCTTGAGCAAGGACTCATGATAGTTTAGCAAAACGTTCTTTACTCCTAAGCACTGTTAAAAGAAAACTTCAGACAAATTAAATTTAACGAAGTTTAATTGAGCAAGAAAAAAAAAGATTTATGAATCAAGCAGCCCCCAGAATCACAGCAGATTCAGAGAGATTTCAGGGATTCCTTGTGGTCAGAACAAACTTATAGACAAAAAAACAACATGCAGAAATCAGAAGTGAGGTACAGAAACAGCTGGACTGGTTACAAGTTGGCATTTGCCTTACTTGAACACAGTTTGAACACTCAGCAGTGTATGAGTGGTTGAAGTATGGCTGCTGGGATAGGCCAATTGTTACAGGCATATATTCCTAAGTTAGGTTTTCAATCTTGTTTACCTATTAAACAGGTTATGGTTTAATAGGTTATGATTCATCCTCAAGGACTCTAATATAGAAGTATGAAATCCTTCTCAGACCATATTTAATTTGCATTAACATTTTCCCCCTTTTGGTTAGCCTCTCAATTTAGAGAGATTGACCAAAACTTTAGGCATTGACGCCAGTCTCTCTCACAATCGAAGACTTGTTTGGTCTCATTGTGGACATTACAAGTCCTCTTCGGTTTTAGTATGGAACTTCACACGTCTTCTTGAGTGTCAGTATGAAATTCACAAGTCATATCTTTTTACCAGCTGAATGAATCTTTATGTTCTTACTGACCCAGTTGGAGTGAGACCATTAACTCTCAATGGATGGCTGCATACAAAACATTTAAGACTTAAGAGAATACAGTGCACCAGGGGGGCTATTACTGTGACTATCAAGAGAATAATATCAAAATGCCAAGACATGCTCCTTAATAAGAGTTCTGATATGATTTGGCTGTGTCCCCACCTAAATCTCATCTTGAAATCCCACATATTGTGGGAGGGACCCAGTGGGAGGTAACTGAATCATGGGGGAAAGTCTTTCCCATGTTGTTCTCATGATAGTGAATAAGTCTCACAAGATCTGGTGGTTTGGGAAAGAGGAGTTCCCCTGCACAAGCTCTCTGTTTGCCTGCTGCCATCCACATAATATGTGACTTGCTCCTCCTTGCCTTCTGCCGTGATTGTGAGGCTTCCCCAGTCATGTAGAACTGTAAGTCCAATTAAACCTCTTTCTTCTGTAAATTGCCCAGTCTTGGGTATGTCTTTATCAGCATTATGAAAATGGACTAATATGAACTGAACCAAATTAACCAAGTTAAGCTATACAATATAGGCAGTTCAACAATGTTAGGATCTTATTGGTCCTAGTCCTCATTTGGAGTGTGATAGTGACTAAGGACCACAGTTCGCTGAAAGTAGCCTAATTTAAAGAGGTACTCATTTTCATTGTTACCCTGGTGTAATACAAACCATAATAACTTAAAAACTTATTGGAAGAAATATAAGGATTAGAAACCCTTGGAAAACCCAAGCATATCATCCACCACTTAGGATTATGCGCTAACCAAATGTTAGTTGCTCCTGTAAACACATCATGGGTTCCCTTTTCTTGAGGGATTTCTTTAAGATATTTGGTGGTAGTGTCTAAGGAAACAGCAATATCACCCACCTTTTAAATTAAGCTTTCTGTAGTAACAAAATCAGCGGTGATATAAGTACAGCATTCAGTACTGTTTAACACCAAACATATGCTTTCAACTTGAGCAAAAAAAAGATTTAAAGCTGCATGATGTTCCATTAAGTACTTGTTTTGAATGAATATGTTGTCATCTACATTTCGGAGAGTAGCTTTTACCCATCTGAGAAGTCTGATTGGCTACAAAATCTAAGATTTTCCCCAATTCACAAATTAGCTTTAAATTCCATACAACTGATACCCCACTACCACCAAGAGTGAGCCCTCAGGAGTCCCACGGGAATCTTTACTCAGTGGAAACTAGCTTATCCTCATCTTTTTCAAAGTTAGTGCTAATTTCAGTTATTGATTTTTGGCCTCCAATTATAAGGGTTATCATGAGAATTTTCAGGGGAAGCTATTCAAAAAACAGGAGCAAACCAGGCAAAATAACAAGATCCAAACCAACGAGGAGGTAGAACCGAATATGCAGATTCTCCACAGACCCAATATAGATCCTCAGGGCTTAGAAAAAGGGGCCCCCTAGTTGCATTTACCGACCCCCTAGAGCAGGGGTCGGTAAGTTTGTTCATCCATAAATCTGCATAGTTCCTGAACAACGTCCAGTGGGAAATTTACTTTTTTGTGGCTCCTTTATAGCATATAGTGAGGATGTATAACCACATTTAGTAAAAGGAGACACTACTGGGTTTAAGCCAGTTACATTATACAAGCAATTACTTGTACCAACATAAGTAGTTCCCAGATCTTGAGTGCATGATACCTGGAAGCACAATATACCTTTTGCTTGCATCACTTGGATTGATTTTTTATAATTGGTTATGATTGAGTTATTGATTGAAAAAGAGTATTATTTTTAGTGAGTGTAGGAAAGCAAATAGCAATGATGTTTAGAATATCAATAATAGTTTTCCATTCCTCCCTTGGAGTTTCAGCATGATTCTCATTGAGAACACAGAGAAGCATTGTGATCAGTGGAATCATTTCCTGATTTTTTGGTATTAGCCCACAAACCCAACAACTACTCTGGTTTTGTGCTATAACACAAGCTTGAGCTAAAGCCATCAACTGATTATGGTCCCATGGATTTTCCTGCAGGGAAAAGGAAAGGATTAGTGCAACAAAAAATGAGGAAAACAGAAAAACACATAAGGCTTTCATGATGGTAGAGAAGTCTTGATCCATGATCTTAGGAAAGCTGTCCGCAACTAGGATGACGTCTGCTCCTGGAGAGAGATTTCTGTGGTCAACTTTACCTTAAAGTCTCCAACAGGTGTATAGTTCCACGAGTCATAAGGGGCCCTTCTGAGTTGTGAGATGTGGACCCAAGGTTCAAGGCCCTGAAGCTTCACTGCAGTATGGGTGGTGAGAAGAACTTGGTATGGTCCCTTCCACCAAAGTTCAAAAGTAGCCTTTCTCTGATGTTGTTTCCAGAAGACCCAGTCTCCAGGTTCTAAACCATGGAGGGTCTGATTGTCCTCAGTTAGTGGATTTCAAAAAGTTTCCTTTACCTAGCAAAAGTACACTTTGGCATAATGCATTGAAGCCTTGCAGTATTTAGTTATATCAGAGTTTAAGAGAGTGGGAAGAGCATGAGGCCTTCCAGTGACTATTTCATGAGGGTCAACTTATGCTTTCCAATGAAAGTGGATCTGATTGCCATTAAAGCCAAAGGTAGTACCTTTGACCAAGGCAACCCAGTTGATTCAGTTAACTTTGCCAACTTCAGTTTTAATATGATGTTTGTTCTTTCAACCTTTTCAGAAGAGTGAGGGTGGCAGGGACAATGGTAATGCCACTGAGTTGGTATCACCTTATTTAACTGCTTTATAACTTGCCCAGTAAAATGAGTTCCTCTATCACTGGAGATTTTTCCAGGGATCCCCCAATAAAGGAAAAAGATGTTCTAATTTCTTAGTATCATAGCATCAGCTTTAGTACATTGGAACGCCTCTATCCAACCAGAAAATATGCGAACTATTGCAAGAATATACTGATATCCCATTGCGGGTGGCAATTGAATGAAGTCTATCTGTAAATGCTAAAGTCCTCCATCAGGTGGTAGACATATATTACCTGAAACTTTGATTATTTTTCCAGGATTATTGCTTTGACGAGTCAAACATTGGTTATAAACCATTTTAGCAGTTTTGGAAGTCACCCCACCAGCATTTTTTTCATAATTTGGATCATTTTCTGTTCCATGATGAGTTGTGGAGTGCAGAGCTTTCAACAATAGAAGCTTTAAAGACTCAGGAAGCACCAGGCAGCCATCTGGGCTTTCTGTGAGTATGCACTTTACCTTAAATTTACATCCTTTTAGATACCAATTTTGTTTTTCCAAATGAGATGCATTGCACTCTTTATTAAATAGGTCATCATAAGGAAGCTGGCTTGGATTAATCTTATGTAGTTCATTCTGATTGCATATCTTAACAGTTTCAGCACTACCTGATTCAGCATAAAAATCTGCTAAAGCATTTTCCTGACTTTCAAGTTCAGTTCTACAAGTATGAGCTTCAATCTTAATAACAGCAATCTGCAACAGTAAAAGGGTAGCAGAAAAGAGTTCATCTACTTTGAGTCAATTTTTGATGGGAGTTCTACTAGATGTGGAAAACCCTCATAGTTTCTATATCATTTCAAAATCATATACTACTCCAAAAGCATATCTGCTATCTGTATAAATATTTACTGACTTGTCCTTAGCTATATGACAAGCTCAGGTGAGGGCAAAAAGCTCTGCATGCTGGGCCAACTTAAATTGAGAAAGAGTTCCCTTCTCTATTAACTCATTTTGGGTGGTAACAGTATATCTTGCCTGAAATTTTCCTTCTGAGTTTCTGGCATTTATAAGTGGGAGCTGAACAATGAGAACACATGGACATAGGGAGGGGAACAACATACACTGGGGCCTAGGGGCAGGGCCGGGGGAGGGAGAACACCAGGATAAATAGCTAATGCATGCAGGACTTAATACCTAGGTGATGGGTTGATAGGTGTGCAGCAAACTACCATGGCACACATTTACCTGTGTAACCTGCACATCCTGTACATGCATCCTGGAACGTAAAATAAATTTTAAAAATGCAAATAACCCTCACCACAAAAATGACCTTTTCTACTTTGAGGGATTCACTGGATTATTAAAGTGGGGTTTGTGGTAGATAGAATAGCTCAAGTATCCACCAGGACTGTACACGACTCCCCATTTATTTTAACTTGTTTCTCCATGTTCATTTAAAGGTATTACAGGAGCAACTTAGCAGAGAATCCCTCGGAGCCCTGTCAATGTTATTATCAGGAGGGCTAAGGTCTCTTGGGCTCCCTCTAGTGGATAAATAGTTCAGCCTAAAGGGAGGCTTATTGGCGGACCTCCACATAAAAGCAGACAATCCCTTTTCCAATGCCCTTGTTGTTTGCAATAAAGACAGACATCTTGGGGTAAAGAATTTCTTGTTCTAGGACCTCTCGGTTGTGATTTAAAATGAGAATGAGAAAGGTCCCTTTGGTCCCAGTCCCAGTAGCCATTGTAACTGAAGGGTCAGCTTGATAGCTTTTTGACTTTTTTCTTGCTCTAGAGTCCTCTCAAAATGTTCAGCTAAGGCCACCAATTCAGTCATATCTGTAACTTCCCATCCAAGCTTATGTTTTTTAATTAAACTGCTAAGTTCAGAACGGAGTCCATTTGTAATAGAGTAGTTAACGCTATTTCAGTCCCTGCACAGAAATACAGAAATACTCCTTGCTGTACTTTGAGCCCAGAATGTTTCACAAACATTATGTCTCTAAGCAAGTTCTGTAATCTGAAACTGGTTCATCCTTTTTTTTGTTTACAAGATTATACGACAGACTAATCAACTTTTTGCAGAAACATTTTAGAAATTGAATGTAAAAGGTTTTCAGCCATTTTTCTAGCTACTTTTGGTCCTTCTCATGAGTTTTTGAAGGGGTCTTTAATACCCTCCTCAGATTTGTCCCATTCTGCTGCTGCCATCCATTCCTGAGCTTCACCAGGCCCTAATATCATGTGAATAAATTGGTAAAGGTCAGGAAGCCCTGGATTGTAAGCTCCTATGCGGATTCTAAATTCCTCAGTAAATTTTTGAGATTTTCCCTTGAATCAGGGAAGTCCTTCACAATGGCTTTAAGCTCAGTTTTAGACCATGGAGTGAAAGTAGTTATAGCAGGCAGGCCTGGCTGATCAGGTCTTACTTTGTAAGGCATCTAACTTCCTCTTTTTCATCATCTTCCGGGTGGAAGGGTAATTTAGCAAAAAGGTTAGTGGACTCAGTATATAGGCAGAAATGGATAAAGAGAAGAAACAGTCAAGGTTAGTTCAGTCAGAGCACAGTCCTCTTTTGTCATGTCCTTGGTCTGTTGCTTAAGCTTTCCATTTGCTTTTTGCAAAGAATCTTTCAAGGAGTTAATTTTTGATTCATTTAATCTTTCGGAGACCTCTGCATATCAATGAAAGACTATGTCCCACTGTTTTGTGGGGTTTTGGATCCCCCTTTTTCCAATATGCCTCACAAATAAACAATTTTATCCAAATTAAAACTTCCTCATTGCAACCATCTTAATTCTAAGTTCTCTTTAGTGGGGTTAACCAATTTTTCTAAAAATGCACACGTTTGGCCGGGCACAGTGGCTCACATCTGTAATCCTAGCACTTTGGGAGGCCGAGGCAGGTGGATCACCTGAGGTCAGGAGTTCAAGACTAGCCTGACCGACATGGTGAAACCCCATCTCTACTACAAATACAAAAATTAGCCGGGCATGGTGGCAGGTGCCTGTAGTCACAGCTACTTGGGAGGCGAAGGCAGGAGAATCACTTGAACCCAGGAAGTGGGGGCTGCAGTGAGCTGAAATTGTGTGATTGCACTCCAGCCTGGGTGACAGAGGGAGACTCTGTCTCCAAAAAAGAAAAAAAAAAAAAAAAAAAAAAAAAAAGGCCAGGAGCGGTGGCTCACGCCTGTAATCTCAGCACCTTGGGAGGCCAAGACGGGTGGTTCACGAGGTCAGGAGATTGAGACCATCCTGGCTAACACGGTGAAACCCTGTCTCTACTAAAAATACAAAAATTAGCTGGGCGTGGTGGTGGGCACCTGTAGTCCCAGCAACTCGGGAGGCTGAGGCAGGAGAATGGTGTGAACCTGGGAGGCGAAGTTTGCAGTGAGCTGAGATCGCGCCACTGCACTCCAGCCTGGGCGACAGAAGCAAGACTCCATCTCAAAAAAAAAAAAAAAAAAAAAAAAACTGTACTGGGCTCATAATATTTATACATAAAATTAGCCAGAGTCCCAGAAGGTAGAGTCCCAGGTTCCTTGGACTGAGATAATTCCATTATTAAAAATAAGATACCTAGCTGAGTCCAAGGCCTCTAATTGAATTCAATCCAGTTAATTATCAAATCCAGTTTGATCTTAGATTCAGTGCCATCTAAATATTGCTCAAGTAAACTCAGAGACCCCAAAGCACAAGTTAGTGGAGTTCAGAATCTGAGAGAAAACTCACCCATGACTTCCAGTTACAATCAAGAGAACAGTGAGCACAATGGGCTCAGCGGGTACCTCGCCTGGTCACCTGGTATTTCTGGGGGTCACCAGAGTTTCACTTTGAATCCCACTTCTGATGCCAGATCTGTTAAAACTTCAGACAAATTAAATTTGACAAAGTTTAATTGAGCAAGGAAAAAACAGTTCATGAATTGGACATTCTCCCAAAATACAGCAGATTCAGAGAGATTGCAGGGATGCCTCATGGTCAGAACAAATTTATAGACCAAAAAAAAAAAAAGGAAAATGACATACAGAAATCAGAAGTGAGGTACAGAAACAGCTGGATTGGCTACAGGTTGGCATTTGCCTTATTTGAACACAGTTTGACACTCAGCAGTGTATGAGTGGTTGAAGTATGGCTGCTAGGATTGGCCAAGACTCAGCAATTGTTAAAGGTGCATATTCTCAAGTTAGGTTTTCAATCTTGTCTACCTATTAAATTAGATTACAGTTCACCCACAAGGACTCAAATATAGAAGTACAACGTCCCTCTCAGGCCATATTTAGTTTGCTTTAACAGCACCATTGGTATTCTCTGGATAGTATGACAGATGTCATAAGAAATTAAATCCTCCAAAAAACAGATGATACTGAGCTTCCTGGAGAAATCAGAAAAATGTGCCTCATTTGCCATTTCCCATTTGAGAAAAGACAAGCTGGTATACTCACTAATATGTTATATAGTAAAGTAATAATGATGTCTTTTCATTAAAAAGAAGAAGAAACTAGAAGAGTTCTCAAATCTCTTAGGTGCATCTTCTACCCAGGCTTAAGAAATCATGGTGAGTTCTGCAAACCTCAACCAACGGCTTTTGATACAATACTTGTTATAAAAGCAACACAGAACATTCACAGTGACCAGAGTACAAAACAAAAGTCAGCAGAGCTACTTTTCAGGCATCTATTTCTCAACTCTTAACAACAATGGTCATTCTTGTGCTCCTTCTGCCTTAGTCTTCTCTCAGGTTTGCATCTATATGAGGTTTCTAACTTTTATCTACTCCAACCCTGGCTTTCCCAGGATCCTTGGATGTCACCAACAAAAATGTGAGATTCATCCATCATCTCTTTTATTCCCCATGTAAAATCTTAACTCTTGTTCTTCCAGATCTAAGATCTTTCTTTATTCTCACAACCACCACTTTAATTCATTGTCTTAAGGCTGGACTGTTATAATTGCCTCCTAGGTAGTTTTTCTATTTCCTATAATCCAGAGTCCATGGACTTACAAGAGGACCATGCGTTTGCTTCAAATTTTTCTCCAAATCTTCCAAAACTGTAGCCATACATGGTGTTCTGAATGCTCTGAAAGGTTAGAGGTCTGGAATACTATATATAAAGTCCTCAAGTCATGTAGTTTGACTTTAGTTGGTTGAGTTGCAACTGTATTGGAAGAGAGATGATACTGATTTTCTTTCTACCTCCTTTTTCTGCATTATTTCTCTTCATGGCACTTATGACTTACCATGCTAGTCTGTAACTTCAAGAAAGGAAGGGCCAAGATGTCAGTCTACTTCACTACCGTTAGAATCACTAAGTGGAGGTCTTCACTGTTTAGCTAATTGAATAATATGAAAATTGTGGAGCTGGGAGGTGGTAATGATTGTGCCTGATTAAAAGATAAGTAACAGTTTTGGCATTTGGTTATCTGTTGACATATATGTAAGTCAGTTTTAAAATTCAGAGCTTATTATGATTCTCAGGTGATCTATGATTTGTAACTGCTTGGGCTTGGTTGGTTGGTGTTAAATGCTCTGATTAGGAGGGTGATATAAAGGATGGTATGGATGATAAATTAAGGATGAGGAGTAAGAAGTGTGTAGAAAAGATAGCAAATAATGTCAAAGACCTAGAGATGAGGGGAGATGTAATTCTCAGGGATGATATAAAAGGTGAAGAAGATGTCTATTTATTGTCATGTTTACTAGAAAAAATACAAACTCTGAGAATTTACCAACAATAGAATTTAAGAAAAGAATAACAAAAAGAGGAGGATGATTTAAAGAAAATCATTAGGTGAAACTATAGTGAGAGGTAATTAAAATATCAAACCACCCTTAAAGTGTAGGTAAATGACCACAGTCCAGGAAACACAGGTTTAGGAGTTCAGATTAACATTAACTCAGAGTCTCCATGCTCAGCTCTGAGATCTTGGGAAATTATACATTCAGTTAACTTCTGCAAAATAAAGTTACAACTACAAAATAAAGTCATTATCATTGAATTTCATATATTTCTTTTTTTTGCATTTTTTGGTTATACTTTAAGTTCTAGGGTACATGTGCACAAATTGAAGGTTTGTTACATATGTATACATGTGCCATGTTGGTGTGCTGCACCCATTAACTCATCATGTACATTAGGTATATCTCCTAATGCTATCCCTACCCCCCACTCCCCACAATAGGACCCGGTATGTGATGATCCCCTTCTTGTGTCCAAGTGATCTCATTGTTCAATTCCAACCTATGTGTGAGAACATGCAGAATTTGGTTTTCTGTTCTTCCGATAGTTTGCTGAGAATGATGGATTCCAGCTGCATCCATGTCCCTACAAAGGACACCAACCCAACATTTTTATGGCTGCATAGTATTCCATGGTGTATATGTGCCACATTTTCTTAATCCAGTCTGTCACTGATGGACATTTGGGTTGATTCCAAGTCTTTGCTATTGTGAATAGTGCCGCAATAAACATACGTGTGCATGTGTTTTTATAGCAGCATGACTTATAATCCTTTGGGTATATCCCCAGTAATGGGATGGCTGGGTCAAATGGTATTTCTAGTTCTAGATCCTCGAGGAATCGCCATACTGTTTTCCACAATGGTTGAACTAGTTTACAGTCCCACCAACAGTGTAAAAGTGTTCCTATTTCTCCACATCCTCTCCAGCACCTGTTGTTTCCTGATTTTTTAATGATTGCCATTCTAACTGGTGTGAGATGGTATCTCATTGTGGTTTTGATTTGCATTTCTCTGATGGCGAGTGATGATGAGATTTTTTTCATGTGTCTGTTGGCTGTATGAATGTCTTCTTTTGGAGGTGTCGGTTCATATCCTTTGCCCACTTTTTGATGGGGTTGTTTTTTTTTCTTGTAAATTTGATTGAGTTCTTTAAAGGTTCTGGATATTAGCCCTTTCTCAGATGAGTAGATTGCAAAAATTTTCTCCCATTCTGTAGGTTGCCTGTTCACTCTGATGGTAGTTTCTTTTGCTGTGAAGAAGCTCTTTAGTTTAATTAGATCCCATTTGTCAATTTTGGCTTTTGTTGCCATTGCTTTTGGTGTTTTAGACATGAAGTGTCCTCGCCCATGCCTATGTCCTGAATGGTATTACCTAGGTTTTCTTCTAGGGCTTTTATGGTTTTAGGTCTAACATTTAAGTCTCTAATCCATCTTGAATTAGTTTTCGTATAAGGAGTAAGGAAAGGATCCAGTTTCAGCTTTCTACTTATGGCTAGCCAATTTTCCCAGCACCATTTATTAAATAGGGAATCCTTTCCCCATTTCTTGTTTTTCTCAGGTTTGTCAAAGATCAGGTGGCTGTAGATGTGTGGTATTATATCTGAGGGCTCTATTCTGTTCCATTGGTCTATATCTCTGTTTTGGTATCAGTACCATGCTGTTTTGGTTACTGTAGCCTTGTAGTATAGTTTGAAGTCAGGTAGCGTGATGCCTCCAGCTTTGTTTTTGTGACTTAGGATTGTCTTGGCAATGCGGGCTCTTTTTTGGTTCCATATGAACTTTAAAGGAGTTTTTTCCAATTCTGTGATGAAAGTCATTGGTAGCTTGATGGGGATGGCATTGAATCTATAGATTACCTTGGGCAGTATGGCCATTTTCACAATATTGATTTTTCCTATCCATGAGCATGGTATGTTCTTCCATTTGTTTGTGTCCTCTATTTCACTGAGCAGTGGTTTGTAGTTCTCCTTAAAGAGGTCCTTTACTTCCCTTGTAAGTTGGATTCCTAGGTATTTTATTCTCTCTGAAGCTACTGCGAATGGGAGTTCATTCATGATTTGGCTCTCTGTTTCTCTGTTACTGGTGTATACGAATGCTGTGATTTTTGCACATTGATTTTGTATCCTGAGACTTTACTGAAGTTGCTTATCAGTTTAAGGAGATTTTGGGCTGAGATGATGTGGTTTTCTAAATATACAATCATGTCATCTGCAAACAGGGACAATTTGACTTCTTCTTTTCCTAACTGAATACCCTTTATTTCTTTCTCTTGCCTGATTACCCTAGCCAGAACTTCCAACACTATGTCGAATAGGAGTGGTGAGAGAGGGGATTCCCGTCTTGTGCCAGTTTTCAAAGGGAATGCTTCCAGGTTTTGCCCATTCAGTATGATATTGACTGTGGGTTTGTCATAAATGGCTCTTATTATTTTGAGATACGTTCCATCAATACCGAATTTATTGAGAGTTTTCAGCATGAAGGGCTGTTGAATTTTGTCAAAGGCCTTTTCTGCATCTATTGAGATAATCATGTGGTTTTTGTCTTTGGTTCTTATATGCTGGATTACATTTATTGATTTGCATAAGTTGAAGCAGCCTTGCATCCCAGGAATGAAGCCCACTTGATCATGGTGGATAAGCTTTTTGATGTGCTGCTGGATTCAGTTTGCCAGTATTTTATTGAGGATTTTTGCATCGATGTTCATCAGGGATATCGGTCTGAAATTCTCTTTTTTTTTGTTGTATCTCTGTCAGGCTTTGCTATCAGGATGCTGTTGGCCTCGTAAAATGAGTTAGGGAGGATTCCCTCTTTTTCTATTGATTGGAATAGTTTCAGAAGGAATGGTACCAACTCCTCCTTGTACCTCTGGTAGAATTCAGCTGTGAATCTGTCTGGTCCTGGACTTTTTTTGGTTGGTAGGCTGTTAATTATTGCCTCAGTTTCAGAGTCTGCTCTTGATCTATTCAGGGATTCAACTTCTTCCTGGTTTAGTCTTGGGAGAGTGTAAGTGTCCAAGAAAATATCCATTTCTTCTAGGTTTTCTAGTTTATTTGCGTAGAGGTGTTTATAGTATTCTCTGATGGTAGTTTGTATTTCTGTGGGGTCGGTGGTGAAATCCCCTTTATTATTTTTTATTGCATCTATTTGATTCTTCTCTCTTTTCTTCTTTATTAGTCTTGCTAGCGGTCTGTCAATTTTGTTAATGTTTTCAAAAAACCAGCTCCTGGATTCATTGATTTTTTGGAGAGTTTTTTGTGTCTCTATCTCCATCAGTTCTGCTCTGATCTTAGTTATTTCTTGCCTTCTGCTAGCTTTTGAATGTGCTTGCTCTTGCTCCTCTAGTTCTTTTAATTGTGACGTTAGGGTGTCAATTTTAGATCTTTCCTGCTTTCTCTTGTGGGCATTTAGTGCTATAAATTTCCCTCTACACACTGCTTTAAATGTGTCCCAGAGATTCTGGTAAGTTGAATCTTTGTTCTCATTGGTTTCAAAGAACATCTTTATTTCTGCCTTCATTTCATTATGTACCCAGTAGTCATTCAGGAGCAGGTTGTTCAGTTTCCATGTAGTTGAGCAGTTTTGAGTGAGTTTCTTAATCCTGGGTTCTAATTTGATTGCACTGTGGTCTGAGAGACAGTTTGTTATAATTTCTGTTCTTTTACATTTGCTGAGGAGTGCTTCACTTCCAACTATGTGGTCAATTTTGGAATAAGTGTGACGTGGTGCACAGAAGAATGTATATTCTGTTGATTTGGAGTGGAGAGTTCTGTAGATGTCTATTAGGTCCTCTTGGTGCAGAGTTGAGTTCAATTCCTGGATATCCTTGTTAACTTTCTGTCTCGTTGATCTGTCTAATGTTGACAGTGGGGTGTTAAAGTCTCCCATTATTATTGTATGGGAGTCTAAGTCTCTTTGTAAGTCTCTAAGGACTTCCTTTATGAATCTGGATGCTACTGTATTGGGTGCATATATATTTAGGATAGTTAGCTCTTCCTGATAAATTGATACCTTTACCATTATGTAATGGCCTTCTTTATCTCTTTTGATCTTTGATGGTTTAAAGTCTGTTTTATCACAGACTAGAATTGCCACCCCTGAATTTTTTTTGTTTTCCATTTGCTTGGGGAGATCTTCTTCTATCACTTTATTTTGAACCTATGTGTGTCTCTGCATGTGAGATGGGTCTCCTGAATACAGCAAACTGATGGGTCTTGACTCTTTATCCAATTTGCCAGTCTGTGTCTTTTAATTGGACCATTTAGTCCATTTAAATTTAAGGTTAATATTGTTATGTGTGAACTTGATCCTGTCATTATGATCTTAGCTGGTTATTTTGCTCACTAGTTGATGCAGTTTCTTCCTAGCATTGATGGACTTTACATGTTGACATGTTTTTGCAATGGCTGGTACCAGTTGTTCCTTTCCATGTTTAGTGCTTCCTTCAGGATCTCTTGTAGGGCAGGCCTGGTGGTGACAAAACCTCTAAGCATTTGCTTGTCTGTAAAGGATTTTATTTCTCCTTCACTGATGAAACTTAGTTTGGCTGGAAATGAAATTCTAGGTTGAAAATTCTTTTTCTTAAGAATGTTGAATATTGGCCCCCATTCTCTTCTGACTTGGAGAGTTTCTGCCTAGAGATCTGCTGTTAGTCTGGTGGGCTTCCCTTTGTGTGTAACCTGACCTTTCTCTCTGGCTGCCCTTAACATTTTTTCCTTCATTTCCACTTTGGTGAATCTGACAATTATGTGTCTTGGAGTTGCTCTTCTTGAGGAGTATCTTTGTGGCATTCTTTGTATTTCCTGAATTTGAATGTTGGCCTGCCTTACTAGGTTGGGGAAATTCTCCTGGATGATATACTGCAGTGTTTTCCAACTTGGTTCCATTTTCCCCATCACTTTCAGGCACACCGATCAGATGTAGATTTGGTCTTTTCACATAATCCCATATTCTTGGAGGCTTTGTTCATTTCTTTTCACTCTTTTTTCTCTAGACTTCTCTTCTCACTTCATTTCATTCATTTGATCTTCAATCACTGATACTCTTTCTTCCAGTTGATCAAGTCAGTTACTGAAGCTTGTGCATTTGTCACATAGTTCTCGTGTTATCGTTTTCATCTCTATCAGTTCTTTTAAGGTCTTCTCTGCATTGATCATTCTAGTTATCCATTCATCCATTCTTTTTTCAAGGTTTTTAGTTTCTTTGCACTGGTTACGTAGTTCCTCCTTTAGCTCTGAGAAATTTGGTCGACTAAAGCCTTCTTCTCTCAACTCATCAAAGTCATTGTCCGTCCAGCTTTGTTCCATTGCTGGCGATGAGCTGTGTTCCTTTGGAGGGGGAGATACGCTCTGATTTTTTGAATTTCCAGCTTTTCTGCCCAGCTTTTTCCCCATCTTTGTGGTTTTATCTGCCTTTGGTCTTTGATGATGGTGATGTACTGATGGGGTTTTGGTGTGGGTGTCCTTTCTGTTTGTTAGTTTTCCTTCTAACAGTCAGTACCCTCAGCTGTAGGTCTGTTGGAGTTTGCTTGAGGTCCACTCCAGACCCTGTTTGCCTGGGTATCAGCAGCAGAGGCTGCAGAAGATAGAATATTGCTGAACAGCAACTGTTGCTATCTGATTTTTGCTCTGGAAGCTTCGTCTCAGGGGTGTACCCCACCATGTGAGGTGTGAGGTGTCAGTCTGCACCTAGGGGGGGATATCTCCCAGTTAGGCTACTCAGGAGTCAGGGACCCAGTTGAGTAGACAGTCTGTCCATTCTCAGATCTCAACTTCCTTGCTGGGAGATCCACTGCTCTCTTCAAAGCTGTCAGACAGGAGCATTTACCTTTGCTGAGTTTTCTCTGGTTTTTGTTTAGCTATGCCCTGTCCCCAGAGGAGGAGTCTACAGAGGCAGGCAGGCCTCCTTGAGCTGTGGTGGGCTCCACCCAATTCGAGCTTCTGGGTGGCTTTGTTTACCTACTTAAGCCTCAGCAATGAGGCACCCCTTCCCCAGCCTCGCTGCCACCTTGCAGTTAGATCTCAGACTGCTGTGCTAGCAATGAGGGAGGCTCCGTGGGCATGGGACCGTCTGGGCCAGGTGTGGGATATAATCTCCTGGTGTGCCGTTTGTTAAGACCCTTGGTAAAGTGCAGTATTAGGGTAGGAGTTACCGATTTTCCACGTGTTGTGTGTCTCAATTTCCTTTGGCTAGGAAAAGGAATTCCTTTCCCCCTTGTGCTTCCCAGGTGAGGCAATGCCTCACCCTGCTTCAGCTCTTGCTGGTCGGGCTGCACCCGTGGACCAGCACCGACTGTCTGACACGGCCCAGTGAGATGAACCTGGTACCTCAGTTGAAAATGCAGAAATCACCCGTCTTCTGTGTCGCTCACGCTGGGAGCTGGAGGCTGGAGCTGTTCCTATTCGGCTATCTTGGACATGCCCTTCATATATTTCTTATAAGCATTAAATGAGGCCATGTTCAAAGGTGAAAGTGATTTGTAAACCATATGAATCTATAGAAATATATTGTATTATTAAGCATGGTTAGAAAAAAGAGTGGTGAAACTATTCTTTGATATGCTGTGGACTCTCCAAATTTTATAAATAAAAGCAGGAGGGAGTTAAAAAATATAAGGCTTTTTTCCTGTATTTTTGTAGAGATGGGGTTTCACCATGTTGGCCAGGCTGGTCTCAAATTCCTGACCTCAGGTGATCCACCCGCCTTGGCCTCCCAAAGTGCTGGGATTATAGGCGTCAGCTACTGTGCCCAGCCATGGTGGCATGTGCCTGTAATCCCAGCTACTCAGGAGGCTGAGGCAGGAGAATCGCTTGAACCCAGGAGGCGGAGGTTGCAGTGAGCCGAGATCGTGCCATTGCACGCCAGCTTGGGCAACAAGAGCAAAACTCTGTCGAGAGAGAGAGAGAGAGGAAGAAAGGAAGGAAGGGAGGGAGGGAGGGAGGGAGGGAAGGAAGGAAGGAGGGAAGGCAGGCAGGAAGGAAAATATAAGGCTTAAGAGCATTGGTTTTACAGTTTTAAAATTAATTCAGTATTGCATTTTGGCTCGGAATCATTTAGCATCTTTTATCCTCAGCAATCTCATCTGAAAAACTGGCATAATTTTAGCACCTACCTCATCAGAATATTTCTGAGAATTAAGCAATACATATAAAGGCTTTGACACATGTATACTCTAACTATAAAAGTAATTACAAATATTAGAATTGTTATTAAGTGGAGCAAATTGAACTAGAATTGGTGCCAAAATGACTCAGGTTTCTAATAATTCTGGAAGATGATATGAGCAGTAGAAAATACGTCAGAGAAGAGCTCTGACATAAAACAATTGTAGAGATTTATCTTGTAAAAATTCTTAAGAGACGCAAACATTCTGGTCAGGGGTTCACTTTGAAACTGACAGCAAGAAAATGACCCCAGGTAAGAAGCCTAGGTAAATAAGTTTAACATGTTGCTGTCATCTTTCTGTGGTTCATCCTAGTTGAGGTCTGGAAGTCCAGACCTGGGTTAGAAGTTGACTAAAGAATACAAAGCCATGAGGTTGGTCACCAAGGAGCTTTGGGAGAAAGATAAACTGTGGCTGCCAAAAACCCAACAAATATGCCACATTTCCAAAGCTAGCAGCCAAGTGTGGACATCACATGTGAATTTTTAATTTAAAAGAATCTTGTCAGCTCTGCAGAGGTAAAGACCATGTTCATATACATGCCTTTTAGGGTTACTTCTAACTCTGAGTCTCTGATTCTATAATTCTACTTTAGTAACTGACTTATTACTAACCATAAATCACATGAATGCTCGGCATGGGATATGGTGCATTACCCATGTTTAGCTAAGTGAGGCAGCCATGGCTTTACAGTTAAACATTCAGACCATAGGGTCAGACTGCCTGAGTTTGAATTAATGGCTTTTCTACTCACAAGCCGCATGGCCTGGAGTTGCAGCACTTCCCTTTATGTACCTTACTTGTAAAATGGGAATAACATGAATACTTTTCCTTTTAGGCTTTTCGGTGCTATGGTGAGGTTGAAATGAGTTGGTACTTGTAAAACATCAGAAGTTATTTCACTAAACCAGCAATTCTCACATTGTAGCTGCATCAGCATCATATGGGAGGCTTGTTAACACATGGACTCCTAAGCCTCCTTCATACAGTTTCTGAATCAGTGGGCCTGGGATGGATCCCGCAAATTTTTGTTTTTAACAAAGTCCAAAGTAATGCTGATGCAGGACCCATGACCTTATCTTGAGATCCACTGCCCTAAAACATTCATCGCAAATTGTCATCAAAAGCTTAAATGTTATGTAACTACATGGAAGGAAACAAGGTCATTTTAGTTATGTTAACTCAGTGTTTACGAGTATTGGGAACCCCGTCCAGAATTGCAGGAGAATATTACATGTGGACAAGTTGGTAGAGGCGATGTAATCCAAGCAGAAACAGTAGTATTTAAATCCGGTTCTGTGATAATGATTTAAAATAATTCCTCTGAGACATCTATATACGATGTAACATTAATCGGCAGTTAAAAAAAAAAAAAAGAGGGAAATATTGCCATTTGTCACAACATGGATGAACCTGGAGAACATTATACCAAGTGAAATAAGCCAGAAACCAAAATAAAAATATTGCATGATCTCACTTATATGTGAAATCTTTTTTTAAAAGGTTAACTATACAGAGATAGAGAATAAAATAGTGGTTATAGGGGTTGGAGAAATGTGGATGAGAGAATACAAAGTAGCATACATGTAGGATGAACCAGTGTATAGATCTAATGTGCAAGAGGACTATAGTTAATAAAATTGTATGGTATTTGGGAATCCTGCTAAAAGAGTAGATTTTAGCTGCTCTTGTCACAAAAACAAAAATGGGATAACTATGTGAGATGATGGATATGTTTCTTCACTATAGTAACCATTTTCCTATCTATATATAGCCCATAACATGTTGTATACCTTAAATATATGCAATATAATTTACTTACTTTTTCTTTTTTTTTTTAAAGGGGTTTAAATAGAACATTCACACTGCAGGTATCACTGGTCATTAACGCTAACTTAGCTTTCAAATAGAACTTTGGGAGCCACAGGACCAAGGACAGCCTGCGGCGATTTGCGCAGACCCTTAAACCAAAAGGCCCACCTGTCAACAGGTGGAAGAGGTCAAGGAGGAAATGAACGGGCGGCCACTGAAATTGCTCTGCCACCCAGCCAGGACCTGCCAACTTGCTAGGAGAAAGCGCTGGGAATTTAAAAACAAGGAGGAAGAGTGAAGGCAAGGCAAATTAGTTTCCCACACGTTCGTAAACATAAAGAGGGGCCCCGTGGTCGTTTCTCATCCGTGTGCTGCTGAGCCTCGGTCGCATCCCCAGACACAGAAGTCGGGGCTCATCCCCGCCCTCGCCCCGCCTTCCTTCCTTCCCTCCCAGGGGTCCGGACCGGCCCCCCGCACAACCCCGGCAGCTGAGCCGGGGACCTAGCCCGGGCAGCTCCAGCCCATTGGTCATCAGGGCAAAGAGGTGAGCGGCTCGGCCAATCAATCCCTGGAAAGGGCTGGAACCCCATGCTGGCTGGGGCTTGGCGTGGGGATGGAGCGAGTCCCGTGGCTGCAGGAGCAGGCGCTGGGGCGAGAAGGGCGAGGAGGTCTGACGGTGGGGGAGGGAAGACGCGACCGGAGAAGGTGGGGGCATGAAAGCACAGGACAATTCTCCAGTGACTGGTGCCAGACAAAAAACACACATTGAGGAAAGACAATCAATAGATGGAGACATCTGTGACAGATTTGTCCAAAAAAGACAATTTGAGGAGAAGCTCTTGGGACTTTGGAGCAAAATGGAGTGATTAGTAATAGTTAATATTCAAGTGACAACTTTAAGGAGTACTAAAGTACACTATTGAGGGAGCAGAAAGGAAATTTAAAAACCTCCTCTTAGCCTTTTGTTTCTGCAACAACAAGCATCATAATAAAAGAACACTCCTGGATTAATGTGGTTATGGGTTATGGGACTTTGAAGCTGTGGAAGCGCCTCCGGGTCTCCCTGAAGAGCATCACTCCTGAGCTGTAAGCCAAAAAGACTAAGCCTGTTCGCTCACTTTGGAGCAGAGAACTTTTCCTCCCTCAGGTTTGGACACAATTTTCCATTTCCTGGGAAGATTTGCTGTCTCTGCCTATGTCACAGGAGGATTCAGGACCTGAAAGAAGAGCTCAGGTATTGCCAATTCCTATTTCATTATGTACATTTTCAGGCTTAAGTTTGTGAGAATCCCTTATTCATATGTTGTTTTATGCTTTTGAGCCTCTCTTAAATAATTTGAATGTGAGCATACCCAGAACTTTTATTTAAGCTGAACGAGAGAATGACCTTCATCCTGCTGTTCCTTCCTTTGTTTATCTAATGATAAGGTGCATAATGCTGTCTCCAATCATACAAAGCTTATTGAAAATTTTTGTAACCAGATGGCAAAAGTGGTCATATGATTAATCGTATCTTGAATTTTAATTCAGACTAAATTATAATAATACATCCATCATCTTTTTATCTGTATGAAAATCCAAGCAGTTCAGCCCCAGTTTTATTTCTCAGTGTAGTTTGTAGCTAACGGGTGGTTGTTGGTAGACTCCAAAATCATGCTATTCCACGGAACAGTGGGATTTATTACAAATTATGAAGGTCACTTTGCTTAGAAAAGCACAATGAAGAGTTTATTTCAATCCTGCATTTCAGGAGAGAATTAGGTTTGAATTCCTGGGCTTGCCCCACATATGGGTAACAGATACCATTTTTTTTCTGACAAGCTGAGCATATTTCTTCCCTGGTTATGCTCCCCACCTCCTGTGGCAGCCGTGAGCTGGAGGGGGACCAAGGAAAGAGGCAGAGAGATGTCCTAAGCTGAGCAAAAGCAGACAGCATCACGCCTGCATCGGCTCAGCATGGCTCAAGCCCGCTCAGCTGGTCAGTCGCTGTGGCTTGTGGTCATTACTTGGCAGTGAAGTGTTCAATGTGTCTTTTTTTTTTTTTGGCAGGGACTTGAAAACCAACTAGAAAGAGATTTATTCTCCCTTCCAGTGAATTATTACAACCTTTAAAAAATGTTTCTGAAGAAGGTTTAATAAAATGAAAAAACATATTATATATGAAATGATAAAATGTGTTACAAAATTAAGTTTGATCACATGTACACATATACACATAAATGTATGTACACCTATACATATACGCACAATAGATGAAAAGGCTGGAAAGGAATACAACAAAATGTTAAGGATTGTATAAGTGGTGAGATTGAGTAACTTTTTTCCTTTTTACTGCTTAATTGCAGTTTCCAAATGTTTTATGCACAGGTATCACTGTTATAATCAGTCTCTTGAAAGTTATTCTCCAAAAGAATTAATGTATATAAAGGAAACTAAATTCTATATATTTTAGTTGTCACAATATCTTTCTTATGGTTTCCAGTTTCCCTTTTAATGAATGCCTGAGTAATAGGGATTGCTGGTTTTCATTAAGAAGTGAGAAGCCGTGAAGAAATTTTCACAACAGTAAATATCCCACTTGAATATAAAGCGCAGTGTGAGGCCAGCAGCATATGCTATGGTTTTGTAAAGAGTGCATTTGACCACAAAGGGCAGGAATGAAATCGTCGCTTATGACCCTTAAGGAAAGTCTCCCAGATTCCCAGAGTGACTGTGTGGTGGTCCTGGGACTTTGCTCCACCACTCTTTATAACTCTGAGGTGTGATGTTTTTTCAGGATGAAGGTAAAAGGCAGAGGAATCACCTGCTCGCTGGTCTCCTTTGCTGTGATCTGCATGGTCGCCACCCCTGGGGTCAGGGCCTGTCCTCGCCGCTGTGCCTGTTATATGCCTACGGAGGTACACTGCACATTTCGGTACCTGACCTCCATCCCAGACAGCATCCCACCCAATGTGGAACGCATCAATTTAGGGTGTGTGAGGCCCTGGGTTTCCTCTTCTCAAAGAGGGATCAGTCACAGTGGTGACTTGTCCCTCAAACATCTATGACTTTGGGAGATGAATCACAATTGTTTTAACAATATTTCTTTTCTGAAATGAGCTCATGAGAATTTTGTTTGCTGGGGGCAATAAGAAAACTTTTCTTGGTAAACTTTTCTTAGGAGAAAGTTCTTCTAGAATTTGAAGTCCCTCTTGGTAGGTTGGGAGACTCATGATGGTAAAAAGCTTCATTCTGGCTACATTTTTGCTGGAAAATGGTATAGTTTCTGTTAACTGTTGGGGTTATGATATATCATAAGAGATGGCAGGGTAACTGGAAGTGTCTGCCTATATAATATACATATATATATATATATCCTTTTTAAAGGCCCTTTGGTTTCTTTCCATACAAACTTATTTAAAATGGATGCCTAATTAAATTTGCAAAAATGTGACCGTATTTTAAATGTTCATGAAAAAATGTGTGTGTCTGAAAACACATGTTGGACTTAACATCGTTTATTTGACACTAGTGAGCATGTACTATGCACTGGGGATACAGTGGTAAGATATATTATTCACTTCTAGGAGGTGTGTTGATCGTTAAAAAGAGAAGATAAATATACGGTCGATACAATTAATTCAAACTGTAACAGAACATACAAAGTGTCTTAGAGACAGTCACTATTATTAAGAGCTAACATTGTTTGTGCTCAGTAGGTGCTGGCATTGGGTTAAGCACTGCATCCATTTAATCCTCATAACCTCTTTGGAGTGGGTTCTATTATTAACATTTTATAGATGAGGAAACTGAGGCACAGAAAGGCTGCTGATTTTTACCCAGGGTTGCACAGCTACTCAGTTGAGCCTGAGCTCATAAATCATACCCAAACCAGAAGCCCAAGCCTGGGCTCCAGAGCCCAGGCTTCTTAACCACTGCTGACAAATTCCACCTGGGAGAGTGAGGGGATAGTGTCATGAAAGAATGGGCTGGATATTAAGTGTTCACAAATGGAAAAGGGTGAGGTCAAGGGTGTTCCAACCTGAGGGAACAGCATATATATAACAGTTGGAAAATGAGAAGAAATGTGACAAGTTCCTAGAATGTGAGGGGGGCGATCATAACTGAAATGGCAAGAACTGGGTGGAGAGTCGATCTTCTGTGGCATCTGGTGAATTTCAGTATTTCAAGCATTCGATTGTCTCAATGGAGCACAGTTATAAAGAGCGGTATTGGGTTTTTTTGTGTTTATTTTGGTTATGACATTTGAACTTTAGTTGACAGACTTAGCTTATGCCTAGAATGTCATTTTTTATTTCAGATACAACAGCTTGATTAGATTGATGGAAACAGATTTTTCTGGCCTGACCAAATTGGAGTTGCTCATGCTTCACAGCAATGGCATTCACACAATCCCTGACAAGACCTTCTCAGATTTGCAGGCCTTGCAGGTGAGACCGATGGAGAGAGGGGGCAGGTTAAAGAGGTAAGGTGGGACCTGTGAGATAGACCTTCCAAGGCTGCCTATCTCTACACAATACAAAAATCAATGTTCTGCAAATTAGAAGCAGACGTCAATGGAGAATGTTAACTGATTTTTAATTGTGCAACTGTGTGTGGAAATTAGAATAATAAGAAAATTCTGAGGCAAGTTTTCTAATACCTCAAGAAAAAAAATGTCAATACTCAGAGATGGTAAACCTTCAAAATTTAATCCTAAAAGGATACTTCTAGTCATGTTTACCTGGGAATTGAATGTGGTTCCTAAAAATAATGACTATCTTAGACAGATTATTAGCTTTATATAAATCAATGTGCTGTTTTCAGTTTCATTTTATTTACTTATTCATGTTCTACCTTGATCAAACAATTTTTTAAAGTTACAAGGACTCCCAAGAATGCATAAAATCGTGCAAGAATGATCACAAAAGTAAGTGAGAAAGTATAAAGCTAAAATAAGCCTAGAGATAAGAATAAAGGGAACATGAGGAAATACATACATAGAGACCTTTATGTCTGCTATAAGTAGGACTTGAAGCTTTTGAGACGCTAACAATACATGACATCTATTGAAATTAAAACTGTTCAGGAAAAGCACAGCCATGTATGATTTTAAGTCAGAAAGAAATGTCTTACAAAACTTCGTATAAAATACAGTGTCATAAAATAAAGTCAATAATATCCTTGTAAAAGATAAAGTACCTGTGTTCATAGAGCCTTTTAACATATACCAGAGCTGTGTAAAGGAGGTCATAACCATGGTGGAGAGCTACAGAGTATAATGTAGCTATGTGATTCTGCTGATTTGGTTAATCAGGCTCTATTTGGAATGCATGTCTTTGGAGGAATAGATGAATTGTATGTCCTTTATAGAATTCTCTACATATAGTTATTCTCTCGACCAAATTTTCAGTGGATATTGAGGAACACTGAGTTGGAGATTGAACTCCCAAGTTACATTTGGGGCAAAGCTCTTCTATGTTACCAACTTATTTTTGCTTTTCTTATTAGGGGTCTTGGCATTCTAGAAAAGCATTTTCGACAGACATGACAGTTCACACCAAGTCAGGAAAATATGATGAGAAATTGTGTTTCCTAGCGTTTCTTTTTTCTTTATGGGAGAAAGAGTATGTTCAACTTGTAATTGGAAAGAGAATTGGAAAATACCTGACCACTATTGAAATATTCAAAATTATTTTAATTGCAACTCAAAATTAGTCATATTACTCATAACCAAAAAGTAGAAGACACCTCTTAATGTCCATCAACCAATGATAGATAAAGTGTTGTGCATGTATACAGTAGAATACTCTTCAGCAAAGAAAGGAATGAAGGGCTGACACATGCTATGAGAGGGATGGGTCTTGAAAATATTTTGCTAAGTGAAAGAACCCAGACACAATGCCACAGAGTGTATGATTCCAATTATATAAAATGTTTAGAATAGGCAAATCCATGGAAACAAAGCAAATTAGTGGTTGTGAAGGGCTAAAAGGATGGGAAAAATGACAGCTAGTGGGTATCAGTTTTTGTTTTGTGGTACAAAACAAAGTTTATTAGAAACTTTAGGCCAGGAGCAGTGGCTCACCCCTGTAATCCCAGCACTTTAGGAGGCCGGGGGTGGGGGCGGGTGGGAGTGGATCACCTGAGGCTGAGAGTTCAAGACCAGCCTGACCAACATGGAGAAGCCCCGTCTCTACTAAATAATACAAAAAATTAGCCAGGCGTGGTGGCACATGCCTGTAATCCCAGCTACTCGGGAGGCTGAGGCAGGAGAATCGCTTGAACCTGGGAGACGGAGGTTGTAGTGAGCCGAGATCACTCCATTGCACTTCAGCCTGGGCAACAAGAGTAAAACTCCATCTCAAAAAACTTTATTTAGAAGTTTCTGACAGTGGATATGTTTGCACAACTCTATGAATATACTAAAAACCAATAAACTGTACACTTTTTAAAATTAGTTTTTGAGACAGAATCTTGCTCTGTCACCCAGGCTAGAGTGCAGTGGTGCAATCTCAGCTCACTACAACCTCTGCCTTCCAAGTGCAAATGATTCTCACGCCTCAGCCTCCTGAGTAGCTGGGAGTACATGTGTGTGCCACCGTGCCCAGCTAATTTTCTGTGTGTATATGTGTTTTTAGTAGAGACGGGGTTTCGCCATGTTGGCTAGGCTGGTCTCGAACTCTGGCCTTAAGTGATCTGCCCACCTCAGCCTCCATGTGGTGGGAGCCACCATGCCCAGCCAGCTCTACACTTTAAAAGGTGGATTTTATGGCATGTGAACTGTAGCTCAATAAATTAAAATCAATAGTCTCTCATGAAAAATTTATGTTTAGGAAATCTTAAATTTACTTGAAATACTAAGATTTAAAAAAAAGGTATAAAATTTTCAACCATGGAAAAAAGTAGAATAATATAATGAACCCTAATGGACCAGCACACACCTGCGATACCTACGGACTCATAGCAGATGTCTCATCTGCACCCCTACCAACTACTGTCCACTCCATTCAATTATTTTGAAACAAATCCAAATTTTCATAATATTCATCTGTAAGTACTTCAATATATATCTCAAAACTAAGAAATCTTTTTAAAATAACCACAATATCATTTATATATCTTAAATTTTAACAATCATTCATGACTGGGCATGATGGCTCTTACCTGTAATCCCAGCACTTTGGGAGGCCAAGGTGGGCGGATCACCTGAGATCGGGAGTTTGAGACTAGCCTGGCCAACATGGTGAAACCCCGTCTCTACTAAAACTATAAAAAGTAGCCAGGAGTGGTGGTGGGTACTTGTAATCCCAGCTACTCAGGAGGCTGAGGCAGGAGAATCGCTTGAACCCGGGAGGCAGAGGTTGCAGTGAGCAGTGATCACACCACTGCACTCCAGCCTGGGCAACAGAGCAAGACCCTGTCTCCAAAAAAAAAAAAAAAAAATTATATATATGTATAAATAATTATATGTGTGTATATATATATAATTCCTTAATATCAATAGGCAAACGTTCGTGAGTGTTCTAATTTCTCTGATATTGTCATATTTAATTTGCAACTAATTTGAATTGGGATCCTAAGAAGGTATACAAATTGCATTGAATTAATTTCAACGTAAGTTTTGTTATTGATAGGACTTTTCCCTCGTGAAAATTCCTTTGAAACATAAATATGTTCTTTTTTTTTCAATTCATAGGTCTTAAAAATGAGCTATAACAAAGTCCGAAAACTTCAGAAAGATACTTTTTATGGCCTCAGGAGCTTGACGCGATTGCACATGGACCACAACAATATCGAGTTTATAAACCCAGAGGTTTTTTATGGTCTCAACTTTCTCCGCCTGGTGCACTTGGAAGGAAATCAGCTCACTAAGCTCCATCCAGATACGTTTGTCTCTTTGAGCTACCTGCAGATATTTAAAATCTCTTTCATTAAGTACCTATACTTGTCTGATAACTTCCTGACCTCCCTCCCTCAAGAGATGGTCTCTTATATGCCTGCCCTAGAAAGCCTTTACCTGCATGGGAACCCATGGACCTGTGATTGCCATGTAAAGTGGTTGTCTGACTGGATACAGGAGAAGCCAGGTATCTATATTGTTTATTTATTTATTTTTTTGTCCCAATTAAATGGAGGAAATCTGCTTGGAGGTGTTATATTAGGAAGTGGAGAGGCCAGGGTAATTTAGGAGAGAAAATAACATCTCAGAAATAATTCAAGAATAATGAATTATTTACACATCATTTATGGCTGTGTTTTGGCTACTGTGGCAGTCAAGTAGTGTCAGAGAACTGTTTCACAAAGCCCAAAAGTCCTTGCTATCTGGCTTTTTATAAAAATGTTGCTGATCTCTGGCTTAGAGAATAAATCTCATGCTCCTTAGGCTACAAGCCAGGTCTTCCTAGTGTGGTGCTGGCCTATCCTCAGCCTCCTTTCCCTCCTCTCCAACCCTCAGCCCCGCCTATCCCAGGCACACAGGAAGTTTTTGCTCTTAACAACTCTGGACAACTTCCTGCCACACTACAAGCCGTTTTACCCCCTCACAGCTGCTGCTGCCCCTGCCTGGAGCCCTTCCTTTCCTTTTCTGCTTGATGGTTCTCAGCCAGCCAGCACACTGCTTGACCCTTCTGAGAAGTCTGGTTGCTTCTCCACCCACCCCATCTGCATCAGAATAACCATTTCACCACTTGGGTTGTTTGCCTATACTTCCATTCTTGAATGGATAACATTTGGTTATAATTACTACTATTAGAAGTCTTTTGCTTTTCTGGTATCTAATTTATCTTTACCTGGGGTCTTAGTATGTCCCAAACTTACATATATGTATAGAAACACATCATATATACATTCATGCATATGTCATACGTACATATACATATGCACACACATGTAATCACACACTGCATACTGACGGTCAACAACAGATGGCATGTATGATGATCCTTCCATAAGACTTATAATGGAGGTGAAATAAAACTATTGCCTAGTAACATTGTAGCCATCATAAAGAGGCAGTGCAACATGTTACCTTTTCTAAGTTTAGATACATAAATAATTAAAATTGTATTACAATTGCTGACAGTATTCAGTAGAGTAATATGCTGTATGAGTCTGTAGTCTAGGAGCAGTAGGTTTTACCATATTGCCTAGGTGTGTAGTAGTCTATACTATCTAGGTTTGTGTAAGTACACACTCCATAATGTTTGCACAACAAAATTGCCTAATGATACATTTTTCAGAATGTGTCCCTGTTGTTAATCAACTCATAACTCTCTATATGTAAAATAATGAAACCCATAGGGGTTAACATTTTTCAGTCTTAATAAGCAAGTGTTCTCCTTTTGACTGAGATGACTTAATGATAATTTTTACAAGACCCATGGGTCAGTCATATCAACCTCGTATGCTTTGAAAATTTTTCATCCATTCCAAGAGATTCAACAGTTGTTCATGCCTTCAGTTGCTTCACTTGGCATGTGGTCAGCAATTCTTTTGCACCGATCTCAGTAGTTAAATGTAACACTCTTTATCTACGTGTGGGTGTCTTCTATTCTTTGATTCCGCAAAGCTGTTGATGCAGCATTTCTATAAAATGAATTTGTGGCTGTTTCTCTAATGAGAGTTTATTTCATGGATATGAAATTTATGTCTTGCTGCTCTGTTTCTGTTCTTTTCTACATACTTGACAACCTGTTTTAATGCTAAATCATAGTGTTATCTTTTTTTTTTTTTTTTTTTTTTTGAGACGGAGTCTCGCTCTGCCGCCCAGGCTGGAGTGCAGTGGCCGGATCTCAGCTCACTGCAAGCTCCGCCTCCCAGGTTCACGCCATTCTCCTGCCTCAGCCTCCGGAGTAGCTGGGACTACAGGCGCCCGCCACCTCGCCCGGCTAGTTTTTTGTATTTTTTAGTAGAGACGGGGTTTCACCGTGTCAGCCAGGATGGTCTCGATCTCCTGACCTCGTGATCCGCCCGTCTCGGCCTCCCAAAGTGCTGGGATTACAGGCTTGAGCCACCGTGCCCGGCCAATCATAGTGTTATCTTAATTAAAACATTTTAAAGGCAAATTTAATATATGTTATAGCACCAATACTTGTAATACAATGGAAAGCAATATAAATATCTATGACAATCTTTATAGGTGTAAAGCTGTGATAGCTATATTGATTGCCAATTTGTCAGCTGTTACTGTAAAACATCTTCAGTTGTAAGGCACATCTCAATTTATAAGTTGAAATGTGAAAAAACAAACAAAAAAACATGGTCATAGAATTAGGCACTTTTTCTGGCCTGCCTGTCTGCTTTTCTTCCTTCTGCTGATCTTTCCTGAGCATCCATTGGCCAGGGCTGGGGACATACAGATGAACAAGAATGAAGTTTATAGTTTCATAGGAAGACAGATAAGTAAACAAGTCACTCTAACAGTGAATAATGAAAAAGTAGGATAGGAGAAGTGAAAGGTACCAGGAGACTATAAAACAGGAAGCTTACCCAGAATAAGTGCTGTTCAGACTGGATTCTGAAGGATGACTGGTAAGGACTTGGGTCATGATGAAAGACATCAAGTGTACAGGACATGGGAGGAGCAGCATATGCCAGAGCCAGTTGGGCTTGGCAGGGTTGAGGAATGGAAAGGATTTCCATGGGGCTGGAACCGAGTGTAATGGAGGGAATGGAGGTGACGTGGTCAGGTTTTTTGCATTTGAGGCAAAATACGTCATGTCCAAGGCCTGCTAACTCTGGCTCAGTGCAAACAATAATAAGCATGGTGTGAGCATATTCCATGATGAGGTTTCATTAAGCCAGAAGTCTGCCATGTTGTCTTAGCCCAGAGTACTGATAAGTAGGTAAAGGAATACAGCTTGTTGGCAAGTGGGTGATTGGGAGGCAACTCTTTTTTTTTTTTTTTTGAGACAGAGTTTTGCTCTTGTTGCCCAGGCTGGAGTGCAATGGCACGATCTTGGCTCACTGCAACCTCTGCCTCCCAGGTTAAGCGATTCTCCTGCCTCAGCCTCCTGAGTAGCTGGGATTACAGACATGTGCCACCATGCCTGGCTAATTTTGTATTTTTAGTAGAGATGGGGTTTCTCCATGTTGGTCAGGCTAGTCTCAAACTCCCGACCTCAGGTGATCCGCCCGCCTCAGCCTCCCAAAGTGCTAGGGTTAGAGGCGTGAGCTATTGCGCCCAGCCGGGAGGCAACTCTTATGATTGTTCAAAGGTTTTCCAACTTGCCAGCCTCCTCCTCTGCATAGGTTTAGACTATAAAATTTGCTGAAGAATGCTGACTGGCCAGGCATCTGTGATATTACCTGTCACACTGTAGTGCACACAGAAGAGTTTGGTGTCTTTGGTCAGAGTGACTTTCTTAAGCCTTTGAGAGGACATGTGCACACAGACCCTATCTAGCCACTCTGACTAATTAGATCTTCTAAGAAGTGCAGTGCTTTTGTTAAGTGCTGTCTCCAGTGCATCATATAAGAGCTACTACATGGAAGAGCATGGATGTCTCAGGCTGTATTTTGTGTAAGGGAAAAGTCTATACCTCTTACCAAGTATTCAAGTGACCAGTCATTTCAAATAGGCTTACCACAGCAGAGCTTTTAAATGGTATGTGATATCCAAATATTTGACAGATGAGGCACCTATGACTTAGAAATGCTGGTCGTTATAATGCTGGTCCTAGTACTGTAAGACTTGCAACCTCTGACTTTGCCAGAATGCCAGACATTTAACGGGCCTCTCCACTACCTTGGCACAATGTTCTTCCCTCCCCCTTAAACTTGAACCTCCTCTAGTGCATCTACCTCATCCAAGGGGACCATCAACCATCCAGTTTCCAAAGTCATAAAACAGAGTCTTCCTTGACCTTTCCTTTTAGTTACTGTCCATATTCAGTCAATCCTCACCTCCTATTGATTGGTTCTACCTGCTTCATTGTCTCCTGCGTCCATCTGCTTCTCTTAATCCCTATTGCTACTAAGTTAGACCAGGTCAAGGTACCCTATAATTCAGTCAATATTCTTTTGGATAATGGAAGTAAACTTGGGTTTTTAAATGATATCCAAGGAACTATAAATGATCCTTTAACAAACAGCTTTTCTTTTAAAGAACAATGAGGTCCTGTGGCCATCTTAAAATGTTAAAATGAAGAAATAGAACTAAACTGTTATTAATAAAAACTGACAAACATGAGCATATCATTTTGTTTCCCTAGATAAAAAACATGATACGTTCAACTAATATTTACTGAGTACCAAATATATATCAGGCATTTGCTGAACATGGGAAATACAGCAGTGAATAAGACAGACAAAATCCTGTGTCTATGCATATTATGTTGTAGCAGGGTATACAGACAATAGTTTTTAAAAAATCAATTCAGAAGGAAAAATCAGAAAACTTTCTATTGAACACTAAAATTTCCAAATTGTTTCAGCTTCTAGAAAAAGCTATTTCTTCAAACTGTTTATGTCAATTCATAAAGAGGTCACAGCTGATAACTCAATTGTGATTTTTTTCCAGATGTAATAAAATGCAAAAAAGATAGAGGTCCTTCTAGTCTTCAGCAATGTCCACTTTGCATGAACCCTAGGGCTTCTAAAGGCAAGCCCTTAGCTATGGTCTCAGCTGCAGCTTTCCAGTGTGCCAAGCCAACCATTGACTCATCCCTGAAATCAAAGAGCCTGACTATTCTGGAAGACAGTGGTTCTGCTTTCATCTCTCCCCAAGGTTTCCTGGCACCCTTTGGCTCCCTCACTTTGAATATGACAGACCAGTCTGGAAATGAAGCTAACATGGTCTGCAGTATTCAAAAGCCCTCAAGGATATCACCCACTGCATTCACTGAAGAAAATGACTACATCTTGCTAAATACTTCATTTTCAACATTTTTGGTATGCAACCTAGATTACGGTCACATTCAGCCAGTGTGGCAAGTTCTGGCTTTGTACAGTGATTCTCCTCTGATACTAGAAAGGAGCCACTTGCTTAGTGAAACACCACAGCTCTATTACAAATATAAGCAGGTGGCTCCTAAGCCTGAAGACATTTTTACCAAAATAGAGGCGGATCTCAGAGCAGATCCCTCTTGGTTAATGCAAGACCAAATTTCCTTGCAGCTGAACAGAACTGCCACCACACTCAGTACATTACAGATCCAGTACTCCAGTGATGCTCAAATCACTTTGCCAAGAGCAGAGATGAGGCCAGTGAAACACAAATGGACTATGATTTCAAGGGATAACAATACTAAGCTGGAACATACTGTCTTGGTAGGTGGAACCGTTGGCCTGGACTGCCCAGGCCAAGGAGACCCCACCCCACACTTGGAGTGGCTTCTAGCTGATGGAAGTAAAGTGAGAGCCCCTTATGTCAGTGAGGATGGACGGATACTAATAGACAAAAGTGGAAAATTGGAACTCCAGATGGCTGATAGTTTTGACACAGGCATATATCACTGTATAAGCAGCAATTATGATGATGTAGATATTCTCACCTATAGGATAACTGTGGTAGAACCTTCTGTTGAAGCCTATCAGGAAAATGGGATTCATCACACAGTTTTCGCTGGTGAAACTCTTGATCTTCCATGCCGTTCTACTGGTATCCCAGATGCCTCTATTAGCTGGGTTCTTCCAGGAAACATTGTGCTCTATCAGTCTTCAAGAGACAAGAAAGTTCTTAACAATGGCACATTAAGAATATTACAGGCCACCCCAGAAGACCAAGGTTATTATCGCTGTGTGGCAGCCAACCCATCAGGGGTTGATTTTTTGATTTTCCATGTTTCAGTCAAGATGAAAGGACAAAGGCCCTTGGAGCATGATGGAGAAACAGAGGGATCTGGATCTGATGAGTCCAATCCTATTGCTCATCTAAAGGAGCCACCAGGTGCACCACTCCATACATCTGCTCCGATGGAGGCTGAGGTTGGAAAACACGCCTCAAGCACAAGTAAGAGGCAAAACTATCGGGAATTAATACTCCAGCGACGTGGAGATTCAACACATCGACGTTTTAGGGAGAATAGGAGGCATTTCCCTCCCTCTGCTAGGAGAATTGACCCACAACACTGGGCAGCACTGTTGGAGAAAGCTAAAAAGAATGCTGTGCCAGAGAAGCGAGAAAATACCACAGTGAGCCCACCCCCAATGGTCACCCAACTCCCAAACATACCTGGTGAAGAAGACGATTCCTCAGGCATGCTTACTCTACATGAGGAATCTATGGTCCTGGCCACTAAAACTTCGAACCTTCCAGCAAGGACAGTGACTGCTGACTCCAGAACAATATCTGATAGTCCTATGACAAACATAACTTCTGGCACAGAATTCTCTCCTGTTGTGAGTTCACAAATACTACCACCTGAAGAACCCACAGATTTCAAACTATCTACTGCTATTAAAACTATAGCCATGTCAAAGAATATAAACCCAACCATATCAAGCCAAATGCAAGGCACAACCAATCAACATTCATCCACTGTCTTTCCACTACTACCTGGAGCAACTGAATTTCAGGACTCTGACCAGATGGGAAGAGGAAGGGAGCATTTCCAAAAAGCACCCCCAATAACAGCGAGGACTATGATCGAAGATGTCAATGTCAAAATGCTTAATAGCACCACCAACAAAGTATTATTAGAGTCAGTAAATACCACAAATAGTCAACAGACTTCTGTAAGAGAAGTCAGTGAGCCCAGGCACAATCACTTCTATTCTCACACTACTCAAATACTTAGCACCTCCACGTTCCCTTTAGATCCACACACAGCTGCTCATTCTCAGTTTCCGATCCCTAGAAATAGTACAGTTAACATCCCGCTGTTCAGACGCTTTGGAAGGTGGAGGAAAATTGGTGGAAGGGGGCGGATTATCAGCCCATATAGAACTCCAGTTCTCCGACGGCATAGATACAGCATTTTCAGGTCAACAACCAGCGGTTCTTCTGAGAAAAGCACTACTGCATTCTCAGCCACAGTGTTCAATGTGACATGCCTGTCCTGTCTTCCTGGGGAGAGGCTCGCCACTGCCACAGCAGCATTGTCTTTTCCAAGTGCTGCTCCCATCACCTTCCCCGAAGCTGACATTACCAGAGTCCCAACAGAAGAGTCTACAACTCTAGTCCAGAATCCACGATTACGACTTGAGAACAAACCCAATGTAGATAGTGAGAAAACAACACCAACAATAAAATATTTCAGTACTGAAATTTCCCAAGTGACTCCAACTGGTGCAGTCATGATGTATGCTCCAACATCCATACCCATGGAAAAAACTCACAAAGTAAATGCCAGCTACCCACGTGTGTCTAGCACCAATGAAGCTAAAAGAGATTCAGTGATTACATCGTCACTTTCAGATGCTATCACCAAGCCACCCATGACTGTTATAGCCACTACAAGGTTTTCAAGAAGGAAAATTCCCTGGCATCAGAACTTTGTAAATAACCATAACCCAAAAGGCAGATTAAGGAATCAACATAAAGTTAGTTTACAAAAAAGCACAGCTGTGATACTTCCTAAAACATCTCCTGCTTTACCCAGAGGCAAAGTCTCCCCCTTCTACTTCACCACACTTTCAGCAAGTGTGATGCAAATTCCATCCAATACCTTGACTACAACTCACCACACTACCACCAAAACACACAATTCTGGAAGTCTTCCAACAATGAAGGAGCTTCCCTTCCCACCCCTTAACTCTATGCTCCATAATATAAGCAAAGACTCAAGTACAATAAGCATCATACCAACGCAAACAGCAATACCAGCAACAACTCCTACCTTCCCTGCATCTGTCATCACTTATGAAACCCAAACAGAGAGATCCAGAGCACAAACAGTACAAAGAGAAGAGGAACCTCAAAAGAACAGGACTGACCCATACAGCTCTCCCGACCAGAGTTCTGGCTTCACTACATCCACTGCTATGACGCCTCCTGTTCTAACCACAACTGAAATTTCAGTCAAGCCCAGTGTCTCTGCATTCACTCATTCCCCACCAGAAAACACAACTGGAATTTCAAGCACAATCAGTTTTCATTCAAGAACTCTTAATCTGACAGATGTGATTGAAGAACTAGCCCAAGCGAGTATTCAGACTTTGAAGAGCACAATTGCTTCTGAAACAACATTGTCCAGCAAATCACACCAGAGTACCACAACTAGGAAAGCAATCATTAGACACTCAACCATGCCACCATTCCTGAGCAGCAGTGCTACTCTAATGCCAGTTCCCATCTCCCCTCCCTTTACTCAGAGAGTGGTTACTGACAACATGGAAACTCCCATTTCTGGGCTTATGACAAATGCAGTGGTCAAGCTGCACGAACCCTCAAGGCACAATGCTAAATCACAGCAATTAGTAGCAGAGGTTGCAACATCTCCCAAGGCTCACCCAAATGCCAAGTTCACAATTGGAACCACTCACTTCATCTACTCTAATTTGTTACATTCTACTCCCATGCCAGCACTAATAACAGTTAAATCACAGAATTCTAAATTAACTCCATCTCCCTGGGCAGAAAACCAGTCTTGGCACAAACTATACTCAGAAATTGCTGAAAAAGTCGAAAAGCCAGAAGTAAGCATGTTGACCACTGCAGGCCTGCCAGAGGTCACCACTCTTGCTTCAGATTGGGATGGACAGAAGAGTGACTTTGATAAGAAACTAGTTCAAGAAGCAACAACTTCCAAACTCCTTCCCTTTGACTCTTTGTCTAGGAATATATTGGAAAAGCCCAGAATAGTTGGAGGAAAAGCTGCAAGTTTTACTATTCCAGCTGACTCAGATGCCTTTCTTCCCTGTGAAGCTGTTGGAAATCCTCTGCCCACCATTCGTTGGACCAGAGTCCCATCAGGTATTTGAAACTTTTTCTTTACACTCAGTTTTTGTTAGAAAACAAGAAGAAGATTGTTATGTTTGGGGATTATACATCCAAAGAATCATTATCAGTTTCAAATTTTTCTAAGACACAGAAACTATAAATATCCTCATTTGACACTGGCATATTTTCACTCATCAGAAGGGCTTAAAATATGTTAATTAAGATCATTTTTTAGAATGCCTCAAAAGCTGATTCAAAGTAATATGATTTGAAAAAGAGAGAATGGTTATTGTGTTGAACCATCTGACTTTAAAATTATGTGAATAAAAAAATCCAGGCTGTGCACGGTGGCTCATGCCTGTAATCCCAGCACTTCGGGGAGGCCCAGGCAGGTAGATTACCTGAGGTCAGGAGTTCAGGATCAGCCTGGCCAACATGGTAAAACCCCATCTCTACTAAAAAAAAATACAAAAATTAGCCAGGTGTGGTGGTGGGTGCTTGTAGTCCCAGCTACTCGGGAGGCTGAGACAGGAGAATTGCTTGAACCTGGGAGGCAGAGTTTGCAGTGAGCCAAGATCGCACCATTGCACTCCAGCCTGGGCGATAAGAGTGAAACTCCATCTCAGTAAAATAAAATAAAATCCAGGAATAATTTTAGCAATCTTAAGACTAGATGTCCTAATTTTTATTTTTTATTTTTTTGGTCTGTCACCCAGGATGGAGTGCAGTGGTACAATCATGTCTCCAGGGGCTCAAGCGATCCTCCTATCTGAGCCTCCTGAGTAACTGGGACGACAAATGCACACCACCACACCTAGCTAATATTTTATTTTTTATGTTTGTAGAGACAGGGTCACATTATGTTTCCAGGGCTAGTCTTGACCTCCTGGGCTCAAATGATCCTCCCACCTCAGCCTCCCAAAGTGTTGGGATTATACAAGTGAGCCACAGGGCTGGGCTTTCATTTTAATTTAAATGTATTCTTAGTAGCCCCCAAAAATATAGCTTTATGTTTTCTATCTAAACTTTGATGACCTATAGCAATAATTTTCTTTTTTCTTCTCAGGACTTGATTTATCTAAGAGGAAACAGAATAGCAGGGTGGAGGTTCTCCCCAATGGTACCCTGTCCATCCAGAGGGTGGAAATTCAGGACCGTGGACAGTACTTGTGTTCTGCATCCAATCTGTTTGGCACAGACCACCTACGTGTCACCTTGTCTGTGGTTTCTTATCCTCCCAGGATCCTGGAGAGACGTACCAAAGAGATCACAGTTCATTCTGGAAGCACTGTGGAAGTGAAGTGCAGAGCAGAAGGTAGGCCAAACCCTACAGTTACCTGGATTCTTGCAAACCAAACAGTGGTCTCAGAATCATCCCAGGGAAGTAGACAGGCCGTGGTGACAGTTGATGGAACACTGGTCATCCACAATCTCAGTATTTATGACCGTGGCTTTTACAAATGTGTGGCCAGCAACCCAGCTGGCCAGGATTCACTGCTGGTTAAAATACAAGTCATTGCAGCACCACCTGTTATCCTAGAGCAAAAGAGGCAAGTCATTGTAGGCACTTGGGGTGAAAGTTTAAAACTGCCTTGTACTGCAAAAGGAACTCCTCAGCCCAGCATTTACTGGGTCCTTTCTGATGGCACTGAAGTTAAACCATTACAGTTTACCAGTTCCAAGTTGTTCTTATTTTCAAATGGGACTTTGTATATAAGAAACCTAGCCTCCTCAGACAGGGGCACTTATGAATGCATTGCTACCAGTACCACTGGTTCGGAGCGAAGAGTAGTAATGCTTACAATGGAAGAGCAAGTGACCAGCCCCAGGATAGAAGTTGCATCTCAGAAAAGGACTGAAGTGAATTTTGGGGACAAATTACTACTGAACTGCTCAGCTACTGGGGAGCCCAAACCCCAAATAATGTGGAGGTTACCATCCAAGGCTGTGGTCGACCAGCAGCATAGGTAAGTCTATACCTTTGGGTTGGAATTATCTGCTTTATCTATTTAGCTGTACAGCTTCTGAAATGGAAGAAGTGACAGTGAGGCTAGCAGCAGTTTCAGAGTGCACATAGACTTTGGACATAAAGAAACTCTCGAAAAAACCTCATCTTTTGAGATCATTTGAATATGAAAACCATTCTTTTCACATGCTTAACTCAAAGCGTCAACTTCTTGGGGTTTTTATATTTTAGGCAGAATTAAAAATCTCATTTATCTCCATACTAGGTACAGTTTTAAAATAGTAACTGTAGGCCAGGGATGGTGGCTCATGCCTGTAATCCTAGCATTTTGGGAGGCTGAGACAGGTGGATCACCTGACATCAGGAGTTCAGGACCAGCTTGGCCAACATGGTGAAACCCTATCTCTACTAAAAGTACAAAAAAAAAAAAAAAATTAGCTGGGCATGGCAGCAGGTGCCTGTAATCCCAGCTGCTTGGGAGGTTGAAGTGGGAGAATTGCTTGAACCTGGGAGGTGGAGGTTACAGTGAACCGAGATTGCACACTGCACTCCAGCCTGGGCACCAGGGTGAGACTGTCTCAAAAAAAAAATAGTAATTGTATAAATATAGTCATACTCTCTCTATATACGAAACAGAGAAGGGGATTTTTGTGATGCAGTCGAGATTCTGGAGAGAGACACTCCATTATTTTACTCGTCAGAGTCCCCTATTCGACATTTTAAACTTCATTATAATCAGTACTTAATTTTTTCTTTCCTAAAATTACAAAGCACTTCGTGAAAGTCACAATATTAAGACCTCCACTAAGTGAAATGTATTCAGGCCCCCACACTCTGATGTGATGAGACATATATATACAAATACACACTTTCTCTGGTCTGTTATAAGCATATGAATATTCTTTTTTGTTTATTTGTTTGTTTTTTGAGATGGAGTCTTGCACTGTCGCCCAGGCTGAAGTGCAATGGCATTATCTCTGCTCACTGCAAGTTCCACCTCCCAGGTTCACGCCATTCTCCTGTCTCAGCCTCCTGTGTAGCTGGGACTATAGGCGCCCGCCACCACACCTGGCTAATTTTTTGTATTTTAGTAGAGATGGAGTTTCACCATGTTAGCCAGGATGGTCTTGATCTCCTGACCTCATGATCTGCCCGTCTCAGCCTCCCACAGTGCTGGGATTATAGGCATGAGCCACCATGCCCAGCCTCAATATTCATTTTATAGCTGGCTTTCTATGTAAATTAAATTCTATCTTCAAAAATCAATAATTATAGCTTATGAGGTTTTTTTTTTTTGCAATTGGCATGACTTTATACAATGGTTTTTCCATTACATGACAAAAAAATGATGAGAATTTCCATCTTACACATCTGTTTATTCATTAATAGAAAACATCCATGCAAGAAAAATTACACATAGTAAATGTGAATTTGTAGTCATGCTTAGGACTTGAAGATTTTTTTCTAATGACATGAGTTGATACTGAATACAGCTAATAAATTTAACCTGTGAGCTTTAGTTCAAAAGTAAATGTTAATTTTCAAGTTTTTCAAATGTTGTCAAAAATCACCTAAATTGACATTTTTTAGATTTATAATTTTTAAATGCTGAGTTATGAAATGTGAGTTTTGTGCTTTGGAGAGGCTGAAGAAGCCTCTGCATTAATCTTTATTAAGAATTCTGTCTTTTACTCTGAAAAACCTTCTATTTTCAGAAGTAAATTCTCTCTCTCAAAAATATGAGCTTATAAAAAGAAGCATCAATAGTTCTGTCTCTTCTATGTCACAGTCTTCAGTTGCATTAGATCTTGGGTGCAGGGGATATCACTCTAAGCCAGTGTTTCTCCAAGAGAAGACTCCCTACTAGCAGGATTAGCATTGTCTGGGAATTTGTTTAATCAGGAGCTCGGATTTTGTTTTAATAAGCAATCTGTTCTTAAAAGCCCTCCAGGTGATTTTGTTGCTAAAATTTGACGCTTGTTTTCAAACTTAATTGTTTATAAGTTGGCCGGGAAGTTTGTTAAGGAGTGGGTTTCTGTATCCCTGGTGAGACCTATTGAAGCAGAATTTCAGGAAACCAAAGCCAGGAAATATGCATCTTAAACTTGTCCTCATGTAATTCTGATGTAAAGCCTCATGTAAAGCTTAAACTTGGCCTTAACTTGTTAACATCTTAAACTTAACATCTTAAACTTGGCCTCATGTAAAGCTGATGAGGGATCTTCATTGAGAACCAAGTTAGAACAGTGGTTCTTTGCTGCACATGGAAACCTTTAATCTGGAAAATTTTAAGAATCCTGATGCCTAAGCCATGCTCCACACATAATAAGTCAAATTCTGGAGGTTAGACCCAGACATCAGTATTATTTTAAACTTCACAAGTGATTTTAATGTTGAGCCAAGTTTAAGAACCAATACTTTTAGAAAGCATTAAGAAAGAATGCCAGTATAGCATGGTGGAAAGCACAAGGCTTGAGAACCAGCCCTGTGACCTAAGGCAAATTACTAAATCTCTCTAAATACCAATTTTTCAGCTGTATAGTGAGGGAATTACTTCAAGATTAAACCACCAGTGCAAAGCACCTGGCAGTTTCCCTTCCTCTTAAGTGTATTCGTGTTGATTTTACCTTGGTTTATATGCCAGAGAAGTTCCTTCCATACTTGGAAAAAAAAAAAAAAAACCACTTTTTCTAAAATTTTACTATAATACTTCCCATACTTACCTTTGCTGGAGAATAACAATGACGATGGCTGGGCGTGGTGGTTCACACCTGTCATTCCAGCACTTTGGGAGACCAAGGCGGGAGGATCACTTGAACCCAGAAGTTGGAGACCTGCTTTGGCAACACAGTGAGACTCTGTCTCTACAAAAAATAAAAAAATTAGGAGGGCATAGTGAGATGTGTCTGTAATCCCAGCTACTCAGAGGTTGAGGTTGGTGGATTGCTTGAACCTGGGAGGTCGAGGCTGCAGTGAGCCATGATCTCACCACTGCACTCTAGCCTGGGGCTCCAGAGTGAGACCCCGTCTCAAAAAATAGAAATAGGTAAATAGAAAATGAGAGAGAGAAAATTGACTTGAGACTGTTTGACTTGGTTAGCACTTACGCTATGAAAACAGTTTTTACTTTTCTCTCCAGTTTTATCTACCTGCTTAGCCCATGTTGCCCAAAAATAAGAAAGACATTTTCTCCTATAGGTATCCCTGATAGCACTTTTAGCACCAATTCAGTCTCCATTGATCTTTCTTAAAAACTAGATTTAGTTTTACCAGGAAAGATCTGCCACCTGGTGGTTAAATTTGGTAATGGTAGGCTGTGCCGCCACTGTACACCTGAAGAATGATATTCCACACAGCTCAACCTAGTGCAAAAACCAGTCACTCTACAGCTGCCCATAGAGGGCAGATGCTGCAACAACCTTCTAAGGAACCCTGCGTTGGTATTCTCTTTATAACAAAGTAAAATTTATTTTTTTTTTCTAAAACAGTTTCATTTTTGTCACCCAGACTAGAAAGCGATTCTCATGCCTCAGCCTCCCGAGTAGCTAGGATTACAGGCATGTACCATCATGATCAGCTAATTTTTTGGATTTTTAACAGTGATGGGGTTTCGCCATGTTAGCCAGGCTAGTCTCAAACTCCTGCCCTCAAGTAATCTGCCCACATTGGCCTCCCAAAGTGCTGGGATTACAGGCAAGAGTCACTGTGCCCAGCCAAAGTAGAATATATTTTCTAACCAAATTATTCAATAATTGTTTTGTTACTAATAACTTTTTAGAAAGTATCATCTGCCATCTTTTCTGAGGAACTGAGTTTGCTTTTTCCTTACCTGTATATATATTATAAAACGACTATGTTTGTGGATCCAATTAGTTTACTTGATACGTGAAATGGTCAAGGAAGTCATGGTGTCTAGAAATCCCATATTTCTAGCACGTCCCTCATCATTAAGATTTTTTTAAAAAAATTACTGTGTAACAGAGATTCATTTGAATTCCATCTGAGAAATACTACTTATTTGCACGAAACTATACCTGTCCAATTAGATAATTTCATCTTTCAGCAAATGACTTAGAAGACAATAAACTGGTAGTAATTCTAATTTTTATTGCAACAATTTAAAGCTAATTACACAAAAACAGGTAACTATGAGGTGATGGATATGCTAGTTAATCGTGGTCATTTCACAATGTATATGTGTGTGTGTATATATACACACACACATATATATATAAAATATCATGTTCTACACTTCAAAGATACGCAATTTTCATTGGTCATGCTTCAATAAAGCTGGGGCAGAGGGAGACAATTCTGAGTAAAACAGTTTCCCTCATTGCTAACAGCTGTACACTCAAATGAATCTCCTTTCTCCTTAGAATGGGCAGCCGGATCCATGTCTACGCAAATGGATCCCTGTTTATTGGATCAGTAACAGAAAAAGACAGTGGTGTCTACTTGTGTGTGGCAAGAAACAAAATGGGGGATGATCTGATACTGATGCATGTCAGCCTAAGACTGAAACCTGCCAAAATTGACCACAAGCAGTATTTTAGAAAGCAAGTGCTCCACGGGAAAGATTTCCAAGTAGATTGCAAAGCTTCCGGCTCCCCGATGCCAGAGATATCTTGGAGTTTGCCCGATGGAACCATGATCAACAATGCAATGCAAGCCGATGACAGTGGCCACAGGACCAGGAGATATACCCTTTTCAACAATGGAACTTTATACTTCAACAAAGTTGGGGTAGCAGAGGAAGGAGATTATACTTGCTATGCCCAGAACACCCTAGGGAAGGATGAAATGAAGGTCCACTTAACAGTTATAACGGCTGCTCCCCGGATAAGGCAGGGTAACAAAACCAACAAGAGAATCAAAGCTGGAGACACAGCTGTCCTTGACTGTGAGGTCATTGGCGATCCCAAACCAAAAATATTTTGGTTGCTGCCTTCCAACGACATGATTTCCTTCTCCATTGATAGGTACACATTTCATGTCAATGGGTCTTTGACCATCAACAAAGTGAAACTGCTCGATTCTGGAGAGTACGTATGTGTAGCCCGAAATCCCAGTGGGGATGACACCAAAATGTACAAACTGGATGTTGTCTCTAAACCGCCATTAATCAATGGACTGTATACAAACAGAACTGTTATTAAAGCCACAGCCGTGAGACATTCCAAAAAACACTTTGACTGCAGAGCTGAAGGGACACCATCTCCTGAAGTCATGTGGATCATGCCAGACAGTATTTTCCTCACAGCCCCATACTATGGAAGCAGAATCACAGTCCATAAAAATGGAACCTTGGAAATTAGGAATGTGAGGCTTTCAGATTCAGCCGATTTTATCTGTGTGGCCCGAAATGAAGGTGGAGAGAGCGTGTTGGTGGTACAGTTAGAAGTACTGGAAATGCTGAGAAGACCGACATTCAGAAATCCATTTAATGAAAAAATAGTTGCCCAACTGGGAAAGTCCACAGCATTGAATTGCTCTGTTGATGGTAACCCACCACCTGAAATAATCTGGATTTTACCAAATGGCACACGATTTTCCAATGGACCACAAAGCTATCATCAGTATCTGATAGCCAGCAATGGTTCTTTCATCATTTATAAAACAACTCGGGAGGATGCAGGAAAATATCGCTGTGCAGCTAGGAATAAAGTTGGCTATATTGAGAAATTAGTCATATTAGAAATTGGCCAGAAGCCAGTTATTCTTACATATGCACCAGGGACAGTAAAAGGCATCAGTGGAGAGTCTCTATCACTGCATTGTGTGTCTGATGGAATCCCTAAGCCAAATATCAAATGGACTATGCCAAGTGGTTATGTAGTAGACAGGCCTCAAATTAATGGGAAATACATATTGCATGACAATGGCACATTAGTCATCAAAGAAGCAACAGCTTATGACAGAGGCAACTATATCTGTAAGGCTCAAAATAGTGTTGGTCATACACTGATTACTGTTCCAGTAATGATTGTAGCCTACCCTCCCCGAATTACAAATCGTCCACCCAGAAGTATTGTCACCAGGACAGGGGCAGCCTTTCAGCTCCACTGTGTGGCCCTGGGAGTTCCCAAGCCAGAAATCACGTGGGAGATGCCTGACCACTCCCTTCTCTCAACAGCAAGTAAAGAGAGGACACGTGGAAGCGAGCAGCTTCACTTACAAGGTACCCTAGTCATTCAGAATCCCCAAACCTCTGATTCTGGGATATACAAATGCACAGCAAAGAATCCACTTGGTAGTGATTATGCAGAAACGTATATCCAAGTAATCTGACATGAAATAAACATGTGGGCAGAATTTGTTTTTTGGAAGAAGTTTAATCAAAGGCAGCCATAGGCATGTAAATGAATTGGAATACATTTACAGTATTAAATTTACAATGAACATGCAAAATAAAAGGACTTGTAAATAAATGCATTATGAACTGATGATACTGATTTATTTAATGGATCTCAAAACAAACTTTTAACTTAAGGCACTTTTATTTTGCCAACAAATAACAATAAACATTAAAACGGTCCACTATAAAATAACAAATGGCTAATGTACCTGAATTTTTCAGTAAAAAAATGAACTTTTAATACCAGTTGCCTAGTGTCCACTTCCTATCAATGTTACAAGCATGGCACTCAGAACAGAGACAATGGAAAATATTAAATCTGCAATCTTCTTTATGTAAATTTACCATCCTGATGTATAAATATTTTGTGGTTTATAAATTTTTTTGCTAAAACCTACAGAAAATAAGCACTGAGCTGTCTTGATTATGATTCACCATTTGTTCACACTGAAAATTTTCATTGATGGGGAATACAAAAATGTTTTAATAACTGCATTTAAAAATAAATGCAGGCTCACTTTTCCACATGTAAAAAGCAATGTAATAACTGCACATCATAAAATGTGAAAAGGGGGTTGATTACTTTTGTCCAAATACGCCCATTAAAAAGGTTTTAAAAATACAATGAAACTTCTTTATAACTTTAAAATCTAGCTCAGGCACCCCTGGTTTGGAGCTGTTTATAAGGAAATTTTTCTGAGGAGGAATCATTGCTCTATAAGCATTTCATTTAATTAATAATTCTTTATGGAATGGGAAAATGCTTGGGAGGGTCTAGATCTGTTATATATAATGAAGTTTCACTGTATTTAAAATCGGATCAATCCTACACAGAATGTTGCTTTTTGTAATTCACTGAATTTATATTACATGCTTAATTCAACCTGAATTAATTTGGGGAATATTATATGATTGATCTTACCTAAATCTAGGGCTGGGGTTTTCCAGGGTAATTTCTCCAGCATATATTCAAACATTCACCTATTAGGAATTATAGGAGCTTTATAAATGGGAAAAAAATGCCATAGGTCTTAGATATCTCAGTGCACAAAACCGAGAATTACTAATATGTTAGCCCCTGCCAATCATTTGAGACATGTGGGATAGCGCCCTTAGGTTTTCATCGCACTGACTTTCAGCTAGCCCCATCTAGCCTAAAACGTGACCTGCTTGCAACTTATGTCTGATGTTAGTACCTTGTGGCTGGAAGTGGTCAAAGATACTCTTTGTAATTGATCTCCCTCTACTTCCAGGCCAAGAAGGGTAAATGCAATGACAAATGCAACCCTATTAGGAAAAAGCCTACAGTGTAAACAAGAGAGTCTATGAGCTTCTTATATCCATGAATTGTGATAGGTACAGCTGACTCTATTTGATTTCAAGGTCTGCCTTTAAGGGGAGCTGGGGTCTCCATCTTATTCTAAGGTAATTTCCTCTGGTAAGGTACCAGGCTCTGCCACAGGGCTTCCCCTTGTGACCATCTTAATGCAAAAGAATGCATTTGCTAGAAAAGAAAAAAAAAAAAAAATAGAAACCTCTCAAGATAGATACAGAATTAATAGGGAGAAAATCTGAAGACTAAAGTAATTCTAGTTATTTTCTTTATAATGCGCAGGGGTAAAACAGCATTCCTCAACTTTCCATAGAATCTTGGAATTAGAATCTTAGCATAACTAACTTTCTCACCTAAAAAAAAAGAACACAGATATGCCCCACTGCCTTCATGTGCAAAATGATCAATAATTTAACTCACCTCTGCAAAGTATAAAGTGCATACAAATGCTATGCAATTATAACACTCATTCTTAAAACAGTATTACTGTTGTTTGCAATGTTGAGCTACAAAATATATGGTTCAAACTGAACTGGCAAAGAAATTTGGAAAGAAATAACAAAGATGGAACATGACTCACTCACTAGGCACAACATTTACATTTCGGTTGTTTTGCCAATGCAGTCATTATATAGATATATTACTTTGAATAAAACAACTTCATAAGCTTATCTAAGTATGATTCTTGAGAGGAAAAAATCTGATATACAAAACCAGCAAAAATGTGTACAGATACATCTTCTGAAAGCAGATAGACTGTTAATTTAGTGAAAAGAATGGTTTTTAATGTTTTGGCAAAGTCTTTTCCAGCCCAGAGTAAACACAAAATGGGCAGGCTGGAGTGAAATATTTTCACAGTGTACAAAGCAGTTCACATGGATGTTGCCACAGCAAAGTAAGCTGACATGTATTTGAGGTCATTTGCATGAGTCAAACTTTGCAATGAGTAACTCACCTAGGAAGATATAAATTATTTGCAAAAGAAAATGTCTACTAAAGTTGTACTAGCTAGATTTTAAAAAAGTAGATTTACATGGTCTGCTCATTATAGACAAGTCTATTCACAGTATGCTTGACTATATTATATGTAAAATCATATGGCAAAAGAAAATGAAATAACAGAGAACATGGGAAAATATCCCCCACATATGTTTTAAAATGCCCTGCAATTTTCACATTCAAAATTTTATGCATCTAAATCTAAAAAAATATTATATGGAATACTCTTAAGTTACACAAACTGATAATTTACTGGTTTCTTTTTTACTCTAATAGGAGCAAATTACCACATACTTGAACAAAGTTAAAATAGTTACTATTTCTTTATAATAAATTTGATGTATAATTTACTTGTGCTTTTTGCACCAATTTATAAATACAGTATATGCAATACACAACCAAGACTGACACTGACAGTAATAATTAAATTCAAAATAGCAAATACTTACCATACAAAATAAACAGCAAATACACCTTGTATGAAAACCAGAGCCTTCTGGACTTTGGGGCCAGATTCTCTGGAAACATGTCAAGTGTGAGCACTGGAATCTCAAGCCAGCTGCTAGGGTTTTTCCCTTAAGGTGGCATAAGGTTCAGGAGAACCAAAACTGGCAACAAATAGTTGGACGATTCCACTGCAGTTCTTTCAGGCCTTTAGGATGTACATGTTGTACCTTCACAATGACTCTCGTCAATGATCTTGCCTCAAAACAAATTTGAGTACAGCTACTTCTAACAGGTTTCCGCACATCTTAGGGCGGCTCTCACAGGAACCTTGGTTTAGGTTCTCAGTTTAAGAAGTTTAAGTACTAAGCAACAATCTGTTTCAGCACCTTTTGACCACAACAAAAGCAAAGAAAAGTCCTACATAAATAAGAACAAAGTTTATAAAGTGCTTATGAGATTACAAACATTTCAAATTAGAGCAATGCAAATAAATGTCCATTTCACCATCACAGGTGAATGCAGAATAAATGGGTCACGTTTCTGTCTAGATCTGACATTCCTTTCAAATCAGTAGTTTGGTCCAGCAGAGTTTGGAAAATAAAATTAAAAAAAAACAAAACAAACAAAAAAAAAACTTCATCATTAATGAATGAAATACATAAATACTCTAAGTCCATCATAATCCATTCTTTCTAGAAATGTGAGATTCAAAAAAAGCACCAATTTCAAAAGGTCTGCTAGCACACTCTTCCGGGAGTAGGCCTGCCTGCATGATTCACATTTGTAAACCTACTTTAAAGGTGAGTTCAACAAAATCAAACCACAACTTCTCCTTGGATTTTTGTTTAAACACCTTTTTTTGTGTGTATGTGTGTGAGATGTAGCATACAATATAGTAAAATGTCAAAGAAATGATAAAACAAAGGGACATTTTTAAGATGACTAATGCATTAAATTTGATTTTCTGTTTTTCAGTGCAAACATAAAACGTCATGTCTTCTCCTCTTGCAGATTCAGAAGTGTGAAGGATGCCCATACGGAGTCACTCCTTGCTGTGGCTGGTTGCCTAAGGAGAAAAATAAATTCAACCAAACTTAGATACAAAACTATTGCCCAGATAGCTGCTACCCTCTTGTCACTGCTCTCAGTACCAGCCGCAGGTACAGGGAAACAGAGTGGCCAGAGAGTACCATCCTTGTCCTGAAAAACCCTTGTGGTGGGATTCAAGTACCACCCCGCAGAGAGGCCAACTTTAGCTCACAGTCCACACTTGCCAATGCAATGCCACAGGTTTTAGTTTACTGGCCCATCCAAAGTATCTCCCTCTGAACTAAACTACTTGGTATTAACTTTCAAAAGGAGTACAGTAAAAGTTTCATAAAACATTGAAAGTTCTCAAAATGCTTATAAAAGTCAGCAATTCTGCTTTAACACATAATTGGTAAGAGAACATTAGATCGGAACTGGGCAGTTTTCTGCAAATGGCCATAAGATATGTACATCAGAACTGTGCAAGAGTATACGCAGGTGCAAAAGTGTGCGTGTGTGATGACTCAAGCATGTGCCCATGTAGACATGCATGCCTGCACATGCACACAGAAACAAGGAATGGTCAGTAGATACCAAAAAATGACACAGGCTTAGAAACAGCTACTGCTTGTTTAACTCTGGAGTATTCAATGGGGGCCCCATTCACATGGGCCACGCTCTCAAAGCAGCCCTCTGGAGTTGTGTGGTGAACAGCTCAGTCTAGTCACCACTCTTCAACAATGAAGTCTGGCGTAACTGCTTATCAGGCAGCCGAGTATGTACCGTGGTTAAGAGGTGGGCTCTGGAAGGAGTGCTTCTGAGTTCAAGTCTCAGCTCTATTAGCTGAAAAACCTTGGGTAAATTAGTCAATGTCCCTGTTCTTCAGTTGTTTCCTCATCTGTAATGTGGGAACAGTAATAATATGTAATCTCACAGGGTGGGTTAAAGTAAATCAATACATGGAAAGTCCCAGTGCCTGGGTCCTAGAAAGTACTCCATAAATGATGGCTTTAACAAAAAGCTGAGCTCTGGTAGACAGGAAGTAAGAGTAGATATCTTCCCCCAAACAGGTGCCACTTTATAAAAATCCTAGGTACCTATTTCTAAACACTAGAAGAAAAAATCTGCCTTAAGATTATATTTTCTATAAGAATAAGGATTCTGGAATTAGTGAAACATAATGAGATTTTAATTACAAATGTCTTTTAATAAACCACATCCATTAAACAGCAAACAGTAGCTAGAAATGAAGATGTACTTGATTTAACTGACATTAAATGAGACCATAAGAGGAAAATCTTCTTAAAGAAGAAGAGGAAAAAAAATATTGGGTATGCGCTGGTAGAGTGCATACCCTTTTACACCCCTTTTACACTGAGGTGTAAGAGGGACATCCCTCTGTCAGAAACCAAGCTGCCCCTCAGTAATTACATGACCTGTTTCCTTACAGTATCAGCAGGCTACCAGACCTGCACCACTGCCTTCACCACAAACTGTTCTTCACTCTGGTACCTCACAAGCACCTAATCCAAGACCAAGAGGAAACTGCTAGTCTCACTCATTGCACGGATGGAAAAACTACGTGACCCAGATAATGGCGGCCAAGCTGGCATCAAAATTTACGTCTCCTGACTTCCAGGCCAATATTCTTTGCATCACAGGAAGCTTGCTCCCATTTCTAAAAGGATTTCCTGTCCTATGACACCAGCACAGGGGTGATTCAATTCATGGGAGCACACTGCTGGCACTGAGATGAGGTATGATGAAATGGGCTATTGGTATATTCTCTAGAAAGGCAGCATATTAAAAAACAAACAAGCAAACAAACAAAAACACCACACCAGCACTACAGGCAAGATTACTAGGGAGAAAACACTGCCTCGCCATGCTGTCTATGATGTTACAGGGTTTGACTGAGGAGTCACTATCAGAAGGGCAGGAGGGTGCAGTGGTAAGAATATTCACAGTCTGACAGTTTAGTGCTGGCCTCCCCGTGTCTGAAGATCTTTGGGAGACCAGCTAACTTTATTCATCTGTATAATTAAGGGCATTAGCTGATGCTCCCTGAACTCTCCAGCTTTAAACAAAGGACACCTTTGATTCCACAGGAGTCTCCGCAATGAGAAGAAACATTTCTAGGTTCTGGTGGAAGCAAAAAGAAAGTAGCTTCACTGAATTTGAGAAAAATTGGGGTTTTCCCAGGAAAGGAAGCATTCAAGCCAAAACCAAACCAAGACAGAATGAAAATACCTTGGGCTAAACCAAATACCATGAACACTGTACTGAGGAAGATGGTACCATCTTGGGAGAGCCGCCACTTTGTTTTGCTGGCTTATTTTTAATTTTCCAGGATCCATCTGTTCCATGACACACAGGGGTACTTACTGGAAAGCTGCTTCTGGAGCTGCCGCACCAAGGCGGCCGTCTGCTGCTGCTGCTGGGTCTGCTGCAAGCCTTGCCTGGGAAACTGTAATGGCGACAGCAGAAAGGACAGAAATCATTCCATGGTGCCAATCACAGACAAGAACAGAGACTAACTTGTAGGGCCAGTCTGTAAGGTACTTCTCAACACTTCACGAAAAAAGGGCCATGACCAGTGTGTGTGGATTAATTTTCATCTACACCTTGTTGTACCTCTGGTGAGCATCAGAAGTACCCCATCTATTCAGGAACCCACACTCCAGGTTATTAGTTGGCATTTATTTGAAGAGCCCCAATGAAGAACTCCACACTACAGACGTAGCTCAGCAGTTCAAAGATCCTGGTCATCTCACCCTTTACCAGCTAGCTCATGAGGATCACGATATTAATATTGGCAAAATGAAAGCTCTCTGGTTGGAAGATTTGTTCAAGGACTACAGGCTGTGCCTTGCACGAATGGGAGAAAAGAATCTGGTGAGGCAGAGTGGTGCCCTAGGACTGGGGCTCATTTGGGACTATACCCTCCCCATGTGATGGAGGATGAAGGTTCGCTAATCCCACCCTCAGAGCCAAGGCCTGGGCAGGATGAGTGAGGCACTAACTTTAAGAAAGTGCTAATTCCCAGGGCCATGCAAATACAGGCTCTGTAGCAAGAATCAGGTTAGAGGCATAATATAGGCGGCCACATGCCCTGATTCTATCCACTAAGTTCATGCAAGAAATTGTGGTTATTCCAAAGGGGAAAAAAATCAGCATCTACTAGAAGCAAAATTACTTTTGGTTAGAATCACTGGTAGTGCCAATTTACCTTTTTATCTTAATCTTCAAATTTCAGACTATCGTTTTCTCCCTTTTCTTTCTTTCCCTTCTCTCCTCCTGGTCTGTCACTGGCATAAAGGGGGCGTTCTGACACAGGCACATACATCAGCACTGTGCTGGCTGTTTCCCATGTGCCCACCCTCCGTGTGCTCACCAGGCTGCCTGTGTGGAGAGCATCAACAAGGCTGGCCCCTCTGCCCTCCGACTTCTCGGTGGGGAGGGGGTGCTCCCAGGAGACTGGAGCACAGGAGCACAGTGAGGCTGGGAGGGAGCAGAGGGAAGGTTTGTTTTTGCCAATTTTCCTCCATGAGAATCTCTGCTGGCTGGACGCGCCCCACTCCAGGAAGGTTGCAGCTCCGGTCAGGTACCCTCCCCACCTCTCTCCCCTTCTTGTCCCACTGGGATTAGGGGCAGTCAGTGAGTGCGCCATCACCCATGGCTGGTTTTGCATACCTTTGTAATTTGTCTTTTGAAAAAGACTCCTCAGTTACCTAACGCAAGTACAACATCTATTTCCTCCTCAGAGCTTGCCAAGAATAGCCCAGGATTATACGTACAGTTGCCAGATTTAGCAAATAAAAATACAGCATGTCCAGTTAAATGTGAATTTCAAATAAACGTTTTAGTTCCAAGCATGTCCCAAATATTGCACATGATAAATACTACATTTGGTGTAAGTATAGTCCATGCAGTACTTGGGATATACACTGACATGTTATTCGTTGTTTACTTGAAACTCAAATTTAACTGGGAGCCATGTATTTTATCTGGCAATCCTATCTTATCCTCTATTTAGAGGGCATTACCAAGTTGATACTTTTAAAACTGAATATTTGGCATGACAGTTGGTTCAACTGTTTCTCTCCCACCAGACAGTGAGTGACTGAAGGACAAGGGCTTGGCCTATCTACTGATGTATCTGTAGTGTCCAGCCCTGCCAGGCACACAGCAGGTACTCAGTAGCAACTGATGGAATGACTAATTCTAAGAGCCTTCAATTCCCACAACTTTCCTAATAACAAGAAAGATCCACAAAACTAATGAACTATTTCCTCCACCAATGTTACTATTTTCCCCAATACAAATTAGAGAAGCAGCAGCTTGCCATTTTATTCCATTGCCCAAATCAAGGGTAAAAAATAAAAATCTTTCATTTATATGGAAATGTTAGTAAAGTAAGTATTCTTTTCTATTCAGTAGTTTTTATGCTTACTTGAAGAAACTACCTTATTTATTTAACAAAACCTTATATTGTACTACCAGGTACTGTTCCAGACATTCTATGTGTCTATTAGCATATTTAATGCTGACTCAGCTGTAACTGTCCTCAATCTCTTATCCAAAGTCCTAAGACAGGTATGTGCTTTGGAATCTGAACATATGCAGTTTACTAAGAAACATTCCTAATATGCAGACCAGGCAAAATGTAGGACAGCACTCCATAATCAAGCATATTACATTTCTGTAGCAAGCACATGAATAATTATATCAGATAGGATAAATGAAAAGAGCCTCATGTCTATTCAGGTCAGCTTTTGCCACCAATGAGTTCATGTCAAATTTTCCTGTTCACTTCTGACTGGTTAAGACTGCTGCCCCCAGAAAATGTTCCATATATCTATACATCTATCATCTTACAGACTTATTTCACTGCAGTAAACACATTTAAAATCTACTTTTAGCAATTCTGGAGTATACATTATTAACTATAGTTACCTTGCTATGCATTAGATCAACAAAACTTATCCCTGCTGTCTAAATGAAACTTTGGACCCTCTGACCAAACACTACATTCCCCTCAAGGCTATCCATGATTGAAAATATCAACTTCCAAATATTAACTTATTCGGAAATAATTACAGATTCTAAAAGGCTGTCTATAAAGATGTCTAAGCTGATTGAATAGCATATTGGGGTACATGGTGTATAAACATTCAACATTTATTCTTTCAACAAACACATAGCTGCCTTCTTTAGGTTCATTTAAAGCCTACTTCAAATAGAGTATTTCACAGAATAAAACACTGTGTGGTTGCCTCAGATACTACATTTTGCAGAGCCTAGGCAGTAATGTGTACACGTGTGTGCGTGTGTGTGTTGGGGAGTGCAAGGTGGTCTGAGGGTGGCTTAAGAGGCAGTACATAGTCAGAGGACCTCAAATTGTGATCCAGGGATTCCTGGGAGAAGTCCCCAAGACTCTATCAGGTTACCTGCAAGCTCAAAACCATTTTCAAAATAATACTAAGACATTATTTGCTTTTTTCACTTATTTTCTGGTGCACATACATTACAGCTTTCCAGAGCCTACATAACATGTGCTATTACAACACCGAAGAAATTTTCAAAAATGTAAAACAGGCCAGGCACAGTGAGTCACACCTGTAATCCCAGCACTCTGAGAGGCCAAGGAGAGCAGACAGCTTGAGCCTCGGAGTTAGAGACCAGCCTGGGCAACATGGCAAATCGCCATCTCTACAAGCCAGGCATGGTGGTGCATGCCTGTAGTTCCAGCTACTTGGGAGGCTAATGTGGGAGGATCACTTGAGCCCAGGAGGTCAAGGCTGCAGTGAGTCGTGATTATACCACTGCATTCCAGCCTGGGTAACAAAGAAAGACCCTGTCTCAAAAAAAAGTAAAACCATGTCATTCTCAAATAACTTTCTTTTGAAACATATGCCTATTTTTCATAAAAGCATGCTACTTTCAATAACATGAGTTTATCTGTAGGTACTAAACATAAACAATATTTGGTATTAACAATATTTTTGATTTCTAACATGGTAAATATTGATACACAAAAGCTCTTTGGGTCTGCAATAATTTTTGAACATGAAGGGATTCTGAGGCCAAGAAATTTGACCAACTTCCTTAAACTGACCAGAAATACATGGTCTATGTCTACAATCATCTTACAGTGTTTCACCACATCTGCTTCCTCTTAAGGCCTCTGAATACAAATTTTAACTTGCTTTCACCTGTACATGCACAGGCAATAGGCCCCAGATGCAATTTCTCTGGGCTCTGGAGCACCTGCCACCAGGAGACGAGGGCTGCCTCCAACATCCTACAGAAGCCTCACCACTGAGCATTTCAATTCAAAATGAACCCCTCCTGTGAAGAACTGAACCCTGTATGTGGCTGAGGAAGCACAAAATCACTGGGGGGAATTGAAAGGATTATCCTCCTGGGACTCCTTTCTAAACATCCTGAATTAGAATTTCTGTAGCTAATGTGCTAGAAATCTGAATTTCAAAATGGCTCCCCCAGGTGGTTCATGTGCTTGGTGAGATTTTGGAATCATCACTGCGGTGGGAGTTGAATTTTTAATTTACCAAAACAGGTCAATAAATAGGTTCAGTGAGGTGCAACTAGAGGTCCCCCAAATCATAATCTATGTATGTTTTGCATTCCCTGTTCAAATGTGAGAAATGAAGTGGAAAAGATTCTTTTGGCCCATATCCATACAGGAGATGATCTCTCCCCTCTGTGCCTTTGCAGATGTTCATCCCTTCTCCTGGAATACACTCCTCCCCACTTCATTCCACTCTACCCTTCCCACAAATCTACTCATCCTTCAAAGATCAGCTGAAGTTATCATCCATTCCCTCATGCATTTAAAGAGTGAATCACTGCTTTTGTACCCTTAGTACTGTGTAAATGTCTCCATTAGCAAACATACGGTTTAACATGATGATTGCTTCTCTCTCTAGGATTCTGGATTTTTATTTCTCAGAGGCAGAAGCCGTGTCATGCTCCTGCTGTAACCACAAGACCAAATAGCCAGCTTAATACCGTCAGGTGTAACTAATCAACATGGCATACCCACTCTCCAGGAAATACCATTGTTTGCTGAATTAAAAAAAAAAACACACAAAAACAAAAACAAAAATGTATTTACTGTAGTTCCCAGGTACTTGGAAGGCTGAGGTGGAAGGATCACTTGAGCCTAAGAGTTTGAGGCTGCAGTGAGCCATGATCACACCACTGCACCCCAGCCTGGCTGACGGAGTGAGACTCTGTCTCTAAAATAAATTAAAATTAAAATTCTGAAAATGTCTTTTGATGTATTTTTACTTTTATTCAATAACATTTACTTCTTCTGCTCAATCACGAGGTAAAAATGTGCTGCTAATTAGTAATTTCTATTTAAATAAACATCATTTAAATATTTTTTGTCTTAAAACTTGAGCTTGCCCCATCAGCAGAAGCATATACTGACAAGATCAGCCACAGGACTGATGCAGTGATGGACCTGCTGATGCTCAGATGGTCTGGACACCTTGCCTCCTGAATTGTGTTTTTCCTTTCTTATGGATAATGTGTGATTTTAACAAAGGTTTTTTTCATTGCTTTGACATCCAACAAATGAGTCATTCAACAAATATTTATCAAAATCCAGGCAATCTTCTGGGTTCCAAGGGCACCAAACTGAGTAAAATACATCCCTTCCCTTATGACAGTTAGGAGGTTTTTGTTGTGACCACTCCATTTGTTAGCAAAAGAACAAAGCAGCAAGGCAACATTTATTTTAAAACTGTACTACCAACTGACGGAGTCCACAGATTCCTCCGATGAATGAAGCATGGTCGTCCATCAGTACAAGCGGCAGCGGAGGAACAACAATGTATAGGGGCCTCCACCGAGCACCTGGGAAAAACTTGTGCATGCACTCAGCTACATCTCCACCCTCACAGGGCAGCACACTCTCAGTCTACACTCTCAGACAGGGCTAGCAGCTGATGTGTTTCAGAATTTGTTGTGTGTTTATTTTCAAGGTAACTAGTAACTTGCATAGAGTCATCTTTTTTTATTCTGAGGCAGAGTTTTGCTCTATTGCTCAGGTTACAGTGCAGTGGCACGATCTCGGCTCACTGCAAGCTCCGCCTCCCAGGTTCACGCCATTCTCCTGCCTCAGCCTCCCAAGTAGCTGCGACTACAGGCGCCCACCATCACGCCCGGCTAATTTTTTGTATTTTTAGTAGAGACGGAGTTTCACCGTGTTAGCCAGGATGGTCTCTATCTCCTGACTTCGTGATCCGCCCGCCTCCGCCTCCCAAAGTGCTGGGATTACAGGCGTGAGCCACCGTGTCCGGCAGAGTCATCTTTTAAAATCTGTACACAGTTTAGTAAGAAAAAAGTACTATATCAAATATATTGGCTATGCAGTTACCAGAAATCTCCTGATATTTCTTCCCCAACCTCTTTCTATAAATGTTACTTCTTCTTTTCCTTCCAAAAGAAAAAAAAAATTCCAAATTCATGCAAAGGAAGGCAACGTTGCTCAATGTTCTCTGGACCTAATTTCTTCCACTTCAAAAGGAGAATCATATTATCTGTACATGCTACTTCCTAATTCCAGAGGCAGTTTGAAAAAATATCTCAACTTCTCTGAATGGAACAAATGAATTTATTGAGGAAGAGTAAAGGACAATTTCACAAGTGATCACTGACTAAAATTTAATATAATTAAGTAACGATTGCTACCATTATGCCTATTTTTAAAAGGCAAATATTCAATATAATATGAAACGGACCCAAGGATCGGGCGATGTGAAAAGCCAACTATTTAAAGCTTTCTGTTAGCATATTTTTTTAAGTCACCTAACTAAGACAACATGAGTTTAAGATGAAAGGAAATGATGCAGTAGGATGGTGTCGACATTATTTTCTTAACACCGGAAGGAGTTTTAAAGAAGAGATTATGGTCTGTCAACATATTTAGTTAAGAGTTAATTTAATCATAACAACACATAAGGATTAAAAATATTTTTCTAGTCAAGAACTATAATTTAGGCCAAAATCAGACATGCCAAATATATTTTCCCAGCAAGGGCACCATGTCTTTATTTCCACATGTTTTTCCTTCACAGAATACAAGCAACTTAAGTAAGTAAATGACAACGCAGGCATTGATATTAAGTCCAGGCCAGATTTAATTTGTAAACATAGGCTTTTCTTAGTCCTTCTTGCTCTTTTCACAGAAAAACTGTTTTCTGGTGACATGTTTTAAAGAAGCACTCATTTCTGTCCTGAGTCACTTTTTACAAGTTGTTAACTTCTTACTAAGTTTTTAAAGTGATTTTTTACAGCCAAAACCAAGGGATGATCATTGTCCCACACATCCCAGCTGATGCCGTCAATCAGCAAAGAGATGAACAAAATAGTCAAAAAGCAATGAATTCATTCTGCACATGTACCCCAGAATTTAAAGTATAAAAAAAAATAGCTGGGCATGGTGGTAGGCACCTATAATCCCAGCTACTTGGGAGGCTGAGGCAGAAGAATTGCTTCAACCGGGGAGGCGGAGGTTTCAGTGAGCCGAGATCACACCACTGCACTCCAGCCTCGGTGACAGAGGAAGACTCCGTCTCAAAAAATATATATATATATATATATTATGATCTCCTAGAATGCATTAAAATAGAATGGACTTGTGCAAAAGCTAAAAAAAAAAAAGAACTAGTTCTGTTCCTCTTACAACAGCAACAAAAGAACAAAAAATATATATTTTCATTAATTCTAAACAAAACTTGAATTCCAACTCTAAAAAAAATTAACATTCAATTTTCTTTTCGTTTTAAAAAAAAAAAAGAGCAATGAATCAAATCCTACTGCCTTCAACATCTGCCACATTCAGCCTCCTCCATCAAGGCTTCCCAAACTTCTCTCACCTTCTGACCTTTTATTATTTCAGTTGAATTATGTTCCCTAAAAAAGACATGTTGGAGTCCTAACACCCAGTACCTCAGAATGTGACCTTATTTAGAAACAGGGTCTTTACAGTGGTAATCAAGCTGAAATTAGGTAATTAGGATGGGACCTAAACCAATATGACTGATGTCCTTATAAAAAGTGGAAATTTATAAGGACTGGTGTCCTTATAAAAAGTAGACACGTATATGCACAGTGAGAATGCCTGTGAAGGTGAAGGCAAAGCTCAGGGTGCTGCTTCTACGGGCTGAGCGATGCCAAAGAGTCCCAGCAAGCCACCAAAAGCTGGAGGAGAGGCATGGAACAGATTCTCTCTCACAGTCCTCAGAGGAAACCAACTCTGCAGACACCTTGATCTTGGGCCTCTGGTCTCCAAAACAGACAATACATTTCTGTTGTTGAAGACATCCAGTTTGTGTACTTTGTTCTAGCAAACTAATACAATGCTTTCAGCTCTTCTATCAAAAATTCAGCAACTGTAAACCACTTTCCACAGGCAGTGCTGCCATTGAGCCACTTCCTATGATTCTAAGTCCTCTAGTGGCAGGAAGCGATGTTTCACCGGCATGCTCCATAACATCTGGCAGGGTGCTGGTCTCTACCACACATACCATGACTGTAATGACTTCTGCACTACCCTAAGAAAAAAACATTTATTGAATTCAACTGTGAATGTCATCAGATAGCAGGAGGACAAGTCATGGGATGGGTGGCAATGTGTTACCATTACCACTTCTGCTTTGATACAGCATGAATCAGAACCCCGAAACAGGAAGAGTTCACTTATCTTCAACAGCTACCTTACCACCCTCTTCTCTAACAAAGAAAAAAACAAAGAATAGATAGCTTTGGCTACTACCAAGAACTGAATCTGCTGGAGATGTTTATAAAATATAAATAAATATATTTATAATACATATAATGTATCTTAGTGGAACTATTAAGAAAAAGAAAAATACCAAAAGATAAAAGGAAATATAAAATTTTTCTTGCCAGGCATGGTGGCTCACGCCTATAATCTCAGCACTTTGGGAGGCCCAGGCAGGTGGATCACCTGAGGTCAGGAGTTCAAGACGCCTGGCCAACATAGTGAAACCCCATCTCTACTAAAAATACAAAAATTAGCCAAGTGTGATGATGGTGCGTGCCTGTAATCTCAGTTTCTTGGGAGGCTGAGGCACAAGAACTGCTGGAACCTGGGAAGTGGAGGTTGCAGTGAGCCAAGATTGCGCCACTGCACTCCAGCCTGGGCGAGAGAGCAACACTGTCTCCAAAACAAACAAACAAACAAACAAACAACAACAAAAAAAAACAAAATTAAAAAACACAGCAAAGCACAGGAAGAAGCATGACTGGAAAACTGGTGACAAAGAAATTTGGGGAAGAGGTATGTGGATGAATCTGAGTGGTTGAAAACTGTTAAGATATTTGTATCCCATGTGAGTGCTCACCAATGGATGACCTCAGCAGAGGAAGATTTTAATAATCAAGTGGATAGGATGACCCATCCTATGGACACCACTCAGCCTCTTTCCCCAGCCACCCCTGTCATTCCCCAATGGGCCCATGAACAAAGTGGCCACGGTGGCAGGGATGGAGGTTACGCACAGGCTCAGCAACATGGACTTCCACTCACAAAAGATGACCTGGCTACGGCCACCACTGAGTGCCCAATTTGCCAACAGCAGAGACCAATACTGAGCCCACGATATGCCACCATTCCTCAGGATGATCAGCCAGCTACATGGTGGCAGGTTGATTATATTGGACTTCTTCCATCACGGAAATGGCAGAGGTTTGTCCTCACTGGAAGACACTTACTCTGGATGTGGGTTTGCCTATCCTGAATGCAACGCGTCTGCCAAGACTACCATCCATGGACTCACAGAACACCTTATCCACCATCATGGTATTCCACACAGCACTGCCTCTGACTAAGGCATTGACTTTATAGCTAAAGAAGTGCAGCAGTGGGCTCACGCTCATGCAATTCACTGGTCTTACCATGTTCCCCATCATCCTGAAGCAGCTGGATTGATAGAACGATGGAATGGCCTTTTGAAGTTACAATTACAATGCCAACTAGGTGACAATACTTTGCAGGGCTGGGGCAAAGTTCTCCAGAAGGCCATGTATGCTGGGAATCAGCATCCAATATATAGTACTGTTTCTCCCATAGCCAGGATTCACAAGTCCAGGAATCAAGGGGTGGAAGTGGAAGTGGCACCACTCACCATCACCCCTAGTGATCCACTAGCAAAATTTTTGCTTCCTGTTCCCACAACATTACGTTCTGCTGGCCTAGAGGTCCTAGTTTCAGAGGGAGGAACACTGCCACTAGGAATGCAATGATTCCATTAAACTGGAAGTTAAGATTGCCACCTGGACACCTTGGGCTCCTCCTGCCTTTAAGCCAACAGGCTAAGAAGGGAGTTATAGTGTTGGCTGAGGTGACTGACCTAGACTATCAAGATGAAATCAGTCTACTACTTCACAACGGAGGTAAGGAAGAGTATTCATGGAATATAGGAGATCCATAAGGGCGTCTCTTAGTGTTACCATGCTCTGTGATTAAGATCAATGGGAAACTACAACAGCTCAATCCAGACAGGACTACAAATGATCCAGACCCCTCAGGAATGAAGGTTTGGGTCACTCAACCAGGAAAAAAAAAAAAACAACCTGCTGAGGTGCTTGCTGAAGGCAAAGGGAAAACAGAATGGGTAGTAGAAGAAGGTAGTCATCAATACTGGCTATGACCACGTGACCAGTGGCAGAAAACTGTCATGAGCACTTCCTCCTTTTGTTAAAAACATGTTTGTGCAGCTGTACACTTGTACTATCTTAATTTTATTTCCTTTTCCTTTATCATGTGACACAGGATTTACTGACTTCATATCAGCATTTAAGTATTGTTAACTTTATATAATAGTATTTGGGTTGGGAATTAGTGTGTTTTCGGTTGTACGAAGGACAGTTGTATTATGTTAGCTGTAATTATGACCTTACTATTGTCTTTATTTGAAGATTATGTCTGATCTCAGGAGATGTGTATGGGCTCAAGATGACAAGGGGTGGGCTTGTGATGGTTAATACTGAGTGTCAACTTGATTAGATTGAAGGATGCAAAGTATTGTTCCTGGGTGTGTCTGAGGGTATTGCCCAAGGAGATTAACATTTGAGTCACCGGGCTGGGGAAGGCAGACCCACCCTTAATCTGGTGGGCACCATCTAATCAGCTGCCAGCGAATATAAAGCAGGCAGAAAAACATGAACAGGAGAGACCAGCCTAGCCTCCCAGCCTACATCTTTCTCCCGTATTGGATGCTTCCTGCCCTCAAACACTGGACTCCCACGTTCTTCAGTTTTGGAACTCGGAGTGGCTCTACTTGCTCCTCAGCCTGCAGATGGCCTATTGTGGGACCTTGTGGTTGTGTGAGTTAATACTTAACAAATTCCCCTTTATATATATGTATCTATTCCATGAGTTCTGTCCTTCTAGAGAACCCTAATACATATACCAACTGCTAAATGCAGAAACATAAGAGTTAGAAAATCACCATTTTGTACCCATTACAGAGTAAGAACTAGTACTTGGTAGTATAACAGGGCAACAATAGTTTACAATAATTTACTATATGTCACAAAATCACTAAAAGAGTAGAAATGGAATACAAAGAAGCACAAAGCAATACAAAGTAATGCAAAGAAATGAGAAATGCTTGAGGCGATGGGTACCCCAATTACCCCGATTTGATCATTATACATTGAAAGCTTGTATCAAAATCTCACCTGTACCACATATGTACAAATATTATGTATCCATAATTAAAAATAAAAGAATTAAAACTTAAAAAAAGAAAATAATTTTTCCACAGCCATACTAAAAATGAATTTAGGCAAGAATAATTTAATAGATGCTAACAGTAGTGTGTGAAGATTTGATGATTAATGACAGATTTATCAAACTATTCTCATAAATTATTAATTACAAAGGGAAAATAATAAGTTCACAGTGGGGAGATCTATCAGACACAAGACACACAAAAGGATTAAAGTAACATCACCAACAATGTATATCCTAATGCCATACACTGAAAAGGACACAATGGCACCTCTAATACTGTTGCCAAAAGTGTATAATCTGAATCTAATCATGATTAACCTAGGCAGATAAATCTAATTGAGTAGCATTCTACAAAATAAACATTCCATACACCCTAAAAATGTCAACTTCATGAAGACAAAAAGGCAGCTTTGGAGTTGGTCTAGATGAAGGTGAGTAAAAAGACATGAAAGCTAAATGCAAAATGTGATGATCCTGAACTAGGGGGGAAAAATCAATGCAATAAAGAGCATTAATTAGTCTACTTGCAAAAGAGTTATAGGTTATAAAGCATTGTAGTTATGTTCAGTTTCCTAATTTTAATAATAATACCCAGTTTTTAGAAGAGAATATCCTTGTTCTTGGAAACAAGAACAAGCTAAAGTACTTAGGGGTAAAGAGGCACATGTAAATGGCGGTAGGTGGGGAGAGTGAAAGAATAATAAAGCAAATGTGACAAAATGTTAAGAATTAGTAAATCTGGGTAAAGGGCTTGGGGAAATTATTTGTACTATTCTTGCAACTTTTCTGTCGTTTGAAATTATTTCAAAATAAAAAGTTATATCTTGTTCTTGTATGGGACACTAGACTCAGCTAACAGTGTTGCATCCTTCTACAACATTTGCTAAGTAACAGTCAGTCAGTTCCTGCTGATACACATCAGATAAGTAGGCAGTCAGTGCAGTTTTACATACTACCTCTACTTTAAAAAGGTTTTCTGAAGTAGATTGCAATAAATGTCACAAACATATATATGTCACAAACATACATATATATATATATATATATATTTTAATCAGAGCTGTAAAACTAGATCCATAATTAAAAAGAATTAACTTAAAAATTAAAAGAATTAACTTAAAAATGGGGAAGAGGCCGGGTGTGGTGGCTCACGCCTGTAATCCCAGCACTTTGGGAGGCCAAGGAGGATGGATCACCTGAGGTCATGAATTCAAGACCACAGTCTGGCCAACATGGTGAAACCCCATCTCTACTAAAATTACAAAAATTAGCTGGGTATGGTGACAGGTTCCTGTAATCCCAGCTATTTGGGAGACTGAGGCAGGAGAATTGCTTGAACCTAGGAGGCGGAGGTTGCAGTGACCTGAGATTGCACCACTGCACTCCAGCTTGAGTGACAGAGTGAGATTCTGTCTTAAAAGAAAAAAAAAAAAAAGAAAAGAAAAGAAAGAAAAAAAAAGGGCTGGGGGGTGGGGGGCATGGAACAAACTGGCTCAGGCAGAATTTGTTAAATGTACTATGGATACCCTATTCCAGTGGACCATGTTCTGGTCAATAAGTTGTCCGATTTGGACACAGTTCTTTAACCACCTAATTCTACTCTGATCCCTCCTCATGTACTATGGCTACACCGTGTTGTTCCCCCTTTTCTACAAGTTGTGAAACCATTCAGTTTAAAAATCCTGTGCTGAAGGCAGTCTACACTAATGTTTCCCAAAATGTGAGATGTGCGCTAAGCCAGCTCGCCGTAGGTAGGGCTCATTCATGCAATTCACATTGCTCAGTTGAATGGAGATTCCCTTCTAAATTCTTTTTGTATTTACTTTCACAGGTATTTCCAATATGTGGCAAGTGATAATAATTACAGATGGTAGTGATAAAATGCTTCTTTGAAAAATACATTTATTTAAGCAAATAGAATAAGATGACAGTTTAAAAAAGTAATTAATGAAACAGGAATATGGCATCGCAAAAGTAAATGCTGTTGAAAATGACTAAGGTTTAGAAAACTTTGATGGCTATACATAACATAACTTTTTTTTTTTTCTTTTGAGACAGAATCTCACTCTGTCACCCAAGCTGGAGTGCAGTGGTGTGATCTCAGCTCACTGCAACCTCCGCCTCCCAGGTTCAAGCAATTCTCCTGCCTCAGCCTCCCAAATAGCTGGGATTACAGGCGCCTGTCACCACGCCCATATGAAGCTAGAGAAGTGAACTATCCGACTGTGAGTTACATGAAAATTCTTGCAGCAAGTGCTAACTCACTGAAAAACAATTTCTTATTGAAGATAATAGATAATATTTTAGAAAGCACACCCATGGTTTTTGAGATTATAGTAAAAAAGTACAGTAAGATAACCTTTTAAACATACACAGTAAATCATCATTTTAACATTGTTTAGGAAAAAAAGCGTCTCGATGTAAAAATTTTTGTCTGTGGAATAGTCTAAACAACGTTGAAGAAGAATAATGGTATAACCTACTGAATCCCAAATATTTACTTGTATCTTCCTATGAAAATAAATATAACAGCTACAACGACAACAAAATTCTGGTAAAGTTCTAGGAAAAAATTGCTAGGGTATGTTTAGGCTATGTTGATTCTTAACAATCTTATGAACATGAAGAATGCAATCTGCCTTTAAAGAAGAAACCCACATGTCTGATTCCAAAACACCAGGCCTTACCAAGGGCTGCTGGGGCTGCATTGCTTGGAGACCAAGGGTCTGACTCTGCGGCTGCGAGGACTGCTGGGGCTGGGGAGGCTGCTGGGGCTGGGGGGGCTGGGGCTGCTGGGGCTGCTGGGGCTGCTGCATCTGGAAAGAGGGTAAAAAGGTTATACACTTAAAAGAAGCTAACAGCACTGCTGAATCTGTTTCCCCCATATACCTTTTATCTTTTTATGTTGTAGTAAAAACAATATATACCTGCCTGCAGCATCTCTACTTTGCTGAACCTCATTCATCCTTTTGAGGGCAAGACCTAAACATGCTCATCCATGAAGCCTTCTAGGACCACCCCAACCCCATAGATCTCTTCCTGTGGCAGTCAGTATTGCTGTCTATACCACGCTGCGCTGTCTGGGGCCATCCTTTCTGCTTACTGTTTTAATTCCTTTCATGTTATTTGTCCTTCCACATGTTTTATCCCTTCTTACACTACAGGTTGGACAGGGACTGCTCAGTAGTAATCTTCTCATTCCTTATGATATCTGGCAGAATTCTTATAGCTCCCCCCCTCCCCAAAAGGAAGATGCAGACTAGTTGCCATGAGACCTTCTGGAATAATTTACATCATAAATTCAGAAATCATGTCAGTAACAGGGTTGGCTCAAACACACAGCTCTTGGGAAATGCTTCCAAGTCACAGAAGAAGCACAGACCAGACATCCACCAGGTGGGACACAGAGGAGAGAAAAATATTAATAGTTGTTTTGTCTCAATGACCTTTAAAATTTCCTCCACCCAAACACTTCATCCTGATAATGATGACAGTCTAGACATTTCTTCATCTTTTGCACTTTTCTAACTTGGTTTGCATACTATCCCCTCAATTATTGGTCTTCTTTACAGCCAAGTAATAAATAGTTATTGCCATATGGCATTTCTCATTAAGTGACAACACTCATGGATCTGGAATCCTAGCAGAGGTCTGGGGAGCATGATCCCAACAAGAACAATGCAAGTTGGACCAAAATCACAATGATTGCAGTATGATTCTCCAGTTAGTCCTCTAGAATCTCTTCTAAGAAAAACTAATGCAACTTCATCATTATTAACTTTTTCCTTTACAGAGGTGGCCAGTCACCAAAAAAGAAGTACAAAGTATAATCCTGATGTAGAAGCAAATCACTTTTCTCCAGGGAAGAATGTGTTGATGACGAAAAAATTACCAGAAGGACATCTTATGCTAATTAGGATAAAAAGTACACATGGTTCAATAAGAAAAGGCTTTCCATATTTGCAGCCTTGAAAAACACCAACACAAGATTTAAAACTGGTAGGTAAACAATGTGGTAACTTTCCTCAGTGATTTGGAAATGAGAAATTCTAAACTAGAGCAAAATATAAATTATCAATCCTAAAAAATTCTGAAACATAGCCTCAGATCTTAGAAAAAATGATTTAAGAAAGTGAGTACTAATAGTTATATTAATAATATTAGCCATAACATTAATCGTAAAATTATCAAATGAGTGGTTTACTTGAATATTCTTATTTAATCCTTTCTACACATTTAAGAGATAGGTACTACAAATATTTTCATGACAAAACAGGATTAGAGGGCTTTTACCATTGGAAACAACATCTGTACAATGATTGAGATTACTATCTGTAGGCCATACTCTCCTAATTGGTGTTATGAATTTTGTGATATAACTTTTTTCTTTTACATTTTTAACAGGTCACAAATTGGGATGGAACTAATGACATCTTACTACATCTTACTACTAATGGCATCTTATAATTGGGAAGCCCAGTTCCAGAGTGTGTGTTGGCTTTTGCCTGTTACCTGGGCACTACCAACCAGAATTGTGTGGATCACACTAAATTCAGACTCAAACCCACCTGAGCTTGTGGTTCAAATGCTCAGGGGAGATATTTGTTTCTCCCCTCTATCCAGTCTCAAGGATAAGACAAGCTCCTTTGTGTCCCTTTCTGCATGGCAGGTTTGCTTCTCACTGACCTCATACTGAGATGAGAGTACAGCCCTTGGGCACTCCAGCTGTAGTAGACTCCTCATTTTTGGTGTTCTGTTGTTAGTAGTATATAAAGTAAGAGTGTATCTCAAGTTGGACTACTGATAAGATGAGAGCCCACTGTACAGTCTCCTTAGGAAATCTCCAATCCAATAACATAGGACAAGCTTGTTAATATTAAAGACAAATGACACAGGTAAACAACATAATGGCCTCTATTTTTTAAATAAGCAAGTCAGAAACAAGAACATATTACAGAAGCTGGGTGTGGTGGCTCGTGCCTGTAATCCCAGCACTTTGAGAGGCCGAGGTGGGCGGATCACTTGAGGTCAGGGGTTTGAGACCAGTCTGGCCAACATGGTAAAATCCTGTCTCTACTAAAAACACACAAAAAAATTAGCCGGGTGTGGTGGCAGGAGCCTGTAATCCTAGCTACTCAGGAGGCTGAGGCAGGAGAATCGCTTGAACCCAGGAGGCGGAGGTTGCAGTGAGCCGAGATCCCAACATTGCACTCCAGCCCGGGCAACAGAGGGAGCCTCCATCTCAAGAAAAAACAAAAATGTATCAAGGGCAAGAACCCTTTATCTAAGTGACTTAAAATGTACATCAAATAAGTGAATGACAGTTCTCTGGATTCTAACAGAGACAAGATGAAATATTCTTTGAAACAGTCTATGTTCCTCCCATTTCAGAGGCTTATCAGACCAGAGGTGTTATAGAAATGTTTTTAGATTGCAGAATGCTCTAGGAATCTGGATGGCTCAGTTTTTTGTTTTCACATGTATGAAACTTTAAAAAAATTTGCATGGCTCCTACTTAAACAGAGGCTGGGTAAGCTGAGGCTAACTCTATAAAAGGCATCCGTCTGCCCTCCCAAATCTTTGTGAAATGGGAAGAATGTTCTGCAAAACGTACTCTTCTGCCCATAACCTGGTAGATACATGGAGAAAATAAAATTCTTGCCAAGTTGTAACTAAATTGTACCAATGTACCTAGCATCAAATATACAGGGCTCCTTAGAATTTGGCAACTGACGTCTACAGTGTTTTTCATTTTTTGACTGTTGCATATTTGCACTGTCTGAAGGATGATGGCATTGCCCTCATCTCCCTGCCCCATACCTGGAGGAGTCTCTGCTGCTGTCGAACTTGCGGCTGTCTGGGTCTCATGGGATCCTGAGGCAGGGGCACGGAGGGAAGGTTTGGATGTGCAGAAGTCAGCACAGCATCAATTCCCCCGCCCACCAGAGGGCTCTGCTGTAGAGCCTGATGGTTCAGTCTGGCAAAGAATAATGCAACTTGGTTCAGGCCCAAGCATAATGTCAAACTTTTAATCAGTGCTACCAGCACATTACATACACCACCCAAGAAACAATCAGTGCTCAATAATCCTTTGCACAATTCAAATAGACTAAAGCCCAGTGGTTAAAATAATAGATGTGACCACTTGAAAAAGGACAGCAAGCACATGACTTAAAGTAAAACTGCAGTCATGCAATAAATCACTTTTTAAACATTTAATAGTTTTTTGTTTAAAAAGGAATATTAATTGAGCATTTACTTTGAAGCAGGCACTGTACAAAAGGGCTGAAATGTGTTACTTCATTTACTCCCCACCAGAGAGCCCTTTAAGGTCAGCAGTTTTGTTATCCCTACTTTAAAAATGAAAAGACAGAGCTAGAGGTAACTTATTAAGGCTACGTAGAAAGCAAATGGCATAGGTGGGATTTGAACCCAGAACTTTTGGGCTTTGAAGTTCAAGTTTGTGGGCCATGCTATGCTGCTATTTATTACAAAAATAGTACATACAATACACATTTTCTAAATTATTATCCAAAATATCCATTTTCTCAAATGTGTTACTATCAACCTTGCCAACTTTCCAAAGAGCGGTTACTTGGAGTCATCATGCAGCCATTGATGATAACAGATGGGAGCTGTGCTGCTATCTACTAGACTGACACGTTTTACATGATACTTCTTGTAAGACAATACTATCAGCAGAACTTTCAACGATGGCTGCAATGTTTTCTCTCTGAGCTGTCCAATAAGATAGCGACTGGCCACAAGGACAAACTACACAATTTTGGGGTCTCAGTGCATAATGAAAACACAAGACTCCCTGATCAAAACTTAGTAAGAATTTCCACAGAGAAACTGCAGAGCATGAAGCCTTTTTAAACACAGGCCCTTCTAAACACAGTGCACGTCACGCACCACTGAAGCTAGTCCTGCTGGCCACATTTGGCTACCAATGAACACTTGAAATGTGACTAGTGTAACTGAGGAACTAAATTTTTAATTTTAAATAGTCTAAATTTAAATAGCCACAGGTGGTTGGCAGCTACTATAACAGACAGTGCAGTTATATGCTCTAAGGGATCTAATTAAACAAGAACAGAAAAAAGTCTATCATAATCCTGTTGTGCCAAACATCTCTGAGGTGGAAAAGGTAGAAACTAAGTTATAACAAAAATCTCATGTGCACTATGCACAATTAGTATTGGAATCATACATTTTATTGCTCCAATCAACATATTCTAGAAAGGCATTCCTAACAATATCAAGAGTTTTCTCTGTTAGATATGTTCAGAAAATTTTTAAAAGAGAAGAGGAAAAAAAAAGAACACTGAAGCAAACACAGTATCATTTAAAGACTGTTACACTCATGTCTTGGAAGATATGGGTCAAAACTGTAGAGTTTTGAATGAAATGAACAAGATGGAGCATTCTTTATGTTGAACCTCTATCTGGATATTACTAAAACTGAGATGACAGAATGCAAATTATTTTCAAATGCGCAAGCTCATAAAAACAATGATAAAGTACCATGCCCTATAAGAAGCATAAGAAACCCAAGAATGTGACTGTTCATTATTGCCATCATCATTTCTACATGTATCACCTCTGAGAGCCAGTCAGGGGCTGCAGGTACGGCGAGGCCTGCTGCTGAACATAGCCACTCGGCTGCTGCTGAATCTGTCTGAGTCTTTCCATTAGCACAGGGTTGGAATGTGCGGCCGGATAGGCTCTGGAGTTATAGCTGGGAGACAAGACCACACTGCCAGCCTGCTGCTGCGATGTCTGCTGCAAAGGCATCTGTGTCCCGTACATTGTATAGCCCTGGGGCATGGTCTGCAGGTAGGCACAAGGGAAGAAGTCAATATTTCCATTTATCACCCAGCTTTCCCATCACTATGATATATGGGGCAAAAACAAACTCATGAGGACTCCCCTGAAATTCATTGTTTTCAAAGGTTCTCCTAACTCAAAATTTGAGGACTACCCTGGATGTAGGGAATCTGGCCAGAAAAGCCACAGAACGATCTGGCTGTGTAATGATTCACCAGAAATGTCAACTTAAAAGAAAATGAATCCTCATTTAGTTAAACTGGCTTTTAAGATTAGCTGCTTATTTTTAGAGAAGGGCACGTTTCTGTATAGAAATAATCAGGCAAGCATCCATACCTTCAGTGCACAGATGATATCAATGTTCAACAGATCCCAAGTATCATTAATATCATTTCCAAAATTAGTCAGAAAAGTTACCCATGCTCAAATGTAAATTAAAATAATGAAATACACTTTCCCAATACGTGACTACACCTCTCCAGGTCTGATAAATGTGTGTGTAGTAACTAACCAGTTCCAAAACCATAACAAAAAACTATCAATACCTTAGCCAGGAATAGTGCAATTGGTAACTGCTCTTTATCCTTTAGTACTGGTTGGACCTAGTTTGGCACTCTACCAATAATGTGAACACTTAATTTTCCTAATGAATATTAATATACAAGTACCTAGTTCTTTGTATATTGTCACCTTATGGAAAAGAGAAACCTGAAGTTCTGCTGAATCACTAGGTACAATTTATAGAACACAATGCTAATTAAGGTAGAACAACATTGCTCTTCAAATCCTCAAAGCACTACATTTTCAGGTAGTTTAATGTCTCTGACTTGGAAGACAGAGAAATGGATAATGCACTTCTAGCAGGCAGCATGAATGGATGCAGGCTAAAGGACTCAGTGCCTGTGTAGGCCAGTGTAGGCTTTTCTTTCAGCTGTGGACAGAGACTGAATTACCAACCCAACTATCAACCTTGCCAACATCCCTGCATTCCTGATTCCCAGAGGGATAGGGTGAGAGTATACGAATACAGAAATAACAAAATTATTAGTAAAAGCAGCTCAAGATTTGCATTATACTGTGTATCAGGCACTATGTTAGTTCCATAGGTTGTCTTAAATCCTCACACCCTTCGTCTCTATTTTACAGAGAAGGAAACCAAAGCTCAGAGTAAGTAACTTACACAATGTCACACAGCTAGTAAGTTGCTAGGAACTGTGCCAAAGTCTGATTTCAAGCCCCGTTTTCTTCTTATTCTACCACGATTCCTCATTGATGCTATCTTTGAATATGACAATTTCAATTTATTTATTTATTTTGAGACAAGGTCTTGCTCTGTTGCCCAAGGCTGAAGTGCAGTGGTCCGATCACAGCTCACTGCAACCTCAACCTCACAGGCTCAAGCGATCCTCCACTTTAGCCTCCCGTGCAGCTGGGACTATAGGTGCATGCCACCACGCCTGGCTAATTTTTTAATTTTTATTTTCTTTTGTAGAGACTGGGTCTCACTATGTTACCCAGGCTCCTCTCAAATTCCGGGGCTCAAGCAATCCTCTCACCTTGGCCTCTCAAAGTGCAGATTATAGGCATGAGCCACTGAGTCCAGCCCAAATATGACACCTTCAAAACTGAATTACATCATTATACATTATAATATAAAAGAAGTAACTCTGGGATTGTTAAGTATTTCAATATCTACAATCATCACTAATAAAATGTTTGAATTTAGTTTTAAAGGATTTTCTAGAATGTTTTATGCTCCTTAATCAATCCTAAGACTTGTTCAACAATCCTGATAATGCTTTTCTGAAATGTCAATTACAATCTATACGTAGAAGAAGTAATCAAAGTCTAGACCATAGGGAGTTGATATATTCTATTTACTTAATTTCCCACCTCCAATAATGAGCTTTGAAAATGCTGTCAGTACCTATGAAGCAAATGTGGGTACCTGTGCTTGCTGCAGCCCTGGATATTGAGGGAGCTGAGGGGAGGGCCGTGCTTGTGCAGCAAAGAGAGCAGCCTGGTCCCCCGGCTGGCCCTGGAAAACAAAGCCAAAGCAAACTCTTGATCATAACAGCAAGGGCTTGATTTGAGCTTCTGGTTAATAATTCAAATAACCCACATCTAATCTCATTATATGAATAAAGAACTCAAAGATTTTCAAAATGTATTAAATATTATTTCTCGTCAATTTCCTATGTGTGTTTAGACTGTTGAACTTATTCCCTCCAAGGAAGACTACAGATTTTCCCAATGATAACAAAGACATAAATACAAGCCTAAGTTATCAATGGTCTGTTCAGCAGAAGAGGCTGTCAGTTGGTTTCCAATACATGCCAGGGTATAAATGTCCCACTAAGTGTGAAATCTGGAACCACAGGGCTGCACCACACAGTGCCTATACAGGGAAGAGAATGTGTGGTACAGACACATGGCGGCATATACAATTTTTATGACTTTTTAATGAAGCTTCTTCACAGTGACCTACTAATTGCCTATTTAGCCAGATATTCAAGGAATACCTTTAGTAATTCCTATGACTCTAAAAATCAATGAGAATACAGTCAATAAATTTTGTAAGTTAATAGTAATTACTTGTAAGTAATATAATTCTAACCAACTACAATGCAAAATAAAACCAATTAACATCTGTTCACCAATCTTAATCTAATACATGTTTTGGCCCTAAGAAAACAAATATATTCACAAGAGCAGTTGTATGTGTGTTTTATGTTTTGGTGGCAGAAGTTACTCCATGGAAGCTTGCAGTAATAATCATAAAAAGAAGTCTAGTTTCCTACCACTCTGTTTTTTTTCAGGACTAATTGTAAAGAATGAGATTTATTATAGGATTATTTTACTACTGTCTTTAATAGAGATTTTCATTTTTAAAAATGCTAAATTATAGTTGCATAAAGCTATTTTAATGTACTTGAAAAGTAGTGTAGTTATTTCTAGCAGGGAGAAAGGGGTAAATATGTAGCTTAAGAGGAAGGACACCAACAATTATTAAGAACAGATCATATTTCAGAGGCTGGGCTTCTGGTTCTTACTCTCATTTTCTCACAAGAACTCTATAGGCAAGGAGCGTCATCCTCATCTTCAGACAGGAAAAGCCAGGCTCAAAGAGCTTAAGCAACATAGCAAGCTTGCCCAGAAAGACCTGGCAGTGCCATGATCTAAACTCCAGGAAGTCTGACTTGAAAGCCTAGGGCTCTTTCCATTATCATGAGATGC